>NW_015505197.1:2323823-2347147 GCF_001515645.1 Sinocyclocheilus grahami | reverse complement strand
AAGCTACGCCGGGCAGAGCGGATCAGGAGGCTGAGGAAATGGAAGGAGAAGGAAAGGAAAAACTTCTTCAAAGACCCTTTCAAGTACGCCCGTCAGCTGCTGGATGAGAAGCGGAGCGGCAAGCTGGCCATCACTAAAGAGGATCTGGTACTTTATATCAAGGGCCAGTATACGGATGCAGCCAAAGAGACACCACTTGGCTCACCAGGTTATGTGCCACGCCCAGATCCCCCAAGGACCCCTTTCAACACCTCCCCACCCAGGTTGTGTGAGATTAGAGAGGTCCTCAAAAAGGCCAGATCAGCCTCAGCACCAGGTCCAAACGGGCTCCCATACAAGGTGTACAAGAACTGTCCACAAGTGACGAAGATCTTGTGGAAGCTCATGCAGGTTGTGTGGAAGAACCAATCCATTCAAGCTGAGTGGCAAGAGGCAGTTGGAATCTTCATTCCTAAGGAGCGGTATTCCATGACCATTAATCAGTTCAGGAGCATTGCCTTGCTGAACGTGGAAGGGAAACTGTTCTTCTCAGTTTTGGCAAGAAGGATGACCAGCTTCCTTAGCATTAGCATCATCGACACAAGTTGTCAAAAGGCTGGGCTCTCAGGTTTTCCAGAATGTATTGAACACACATCCGTGATCTGGGAGCATATACAACATGCCAAAAGAGAGAAGAGCGAACTTCATGTGGTGTGGCTTGACTTGGCGAACGCTTATGGTTCAGTACCACATAAGCTGGTTGAGTTTGTGTTGGAATTCTTCCACATTCTAGCATGTGTAATTACCATCATAGCCAAGTATTTTAATAACCTGCGCATGTGTTTCTCTCTCGATGGCCGCACGACTGGATGGCAGCAGGTGGAGGTCGGTATAGCCATGGGCTGCTCAATATCCCCTATCCTGTTTGTGACAGCGTTTGAAGTCATCCTCATCGGAGCAAGACAGATGGCCAGAGGGCTGCGATTACTGTCAGGAGTAAGACTCCCGGCACTGAGAGGGTACATGGATGATGTGACAACCATCTTACAGACAGCTCCATGTAGAGCCCGGCTCCTCAAGCGCCTTGACGAGCTGATACAATGGGCTAGGATGAAGATTAAGCCCTCAAAGTCTAGGAGCCTTTCAATCAGGAAAGGGGTGAGGGACGACAGGATGGTGTTCACAGCAGGAGAGGAGAAGATACCATTGTTGAAAGAGCAACCCGTCCGAAGTCTTGGAAGGGAGTATACATCAGAGCTCTCCGACAGACAGATGGGGAAGTTGTTGCAGAAGCAACTGAGAGAGGGGCTTGAAAAAATTGACAGCAGCCAGCTTCCGGGGAAACTGAAGGTATGGTGCTACCAATTCACACTTTTCCAGCGTGTGATGTGGCCTCTGAAGGTGTCCGAAATACCGTCATCCCTGGTTAGCAGAATGGACACCATCTCCAACACCTACATCAGGAAGTGGTTGGGCCTCCCGCGCTGCTTCTCTGACACAGGCCTCTTCGGCAAGAATGCTCTTCAGCTTCCTTTGAAGTCCATCAACCTCGGGTACAAGCAGGAGAAGACCCGTCTTGTATTAGAACTAAAGGAATCCAGGGACGAAGCAGTGAAGAGCGCAGGGGTGACCATCCGCACTGGGCGCAGATGGATGGCCCAGCAGGAAGTCGATCAAGCCATTAACAGGCTACAACACAAGGAGGTCATGGGAAGAGTCCAACACAGCCGAGCAGGTTTGGGCTGGGGAGAGCCAGTCCAGTTCTGGTCCAAAGCAACAAGGGAGCAGAGGAAGTCCATGGTGGTGGAAGAGGTCTCACGAGTGGAACAGGACCATTACTTCATTAAGGCTGTTTCCCAGGGCAAACAAGGAGTATGGACCCGCTGGGAGGATAGTACTAACAGGGTCATAACCTGGGCGGATATCTGGCGAACCCCGCAGTCGCAGCTCAGCTTCCTCGTGAGGGCAGTGTATGACACCCTCCCTTGTCCCAGAAATCTCTCCCAGTGGTTCAGAAGTGAGGACAAGTGCCCCCTGTGCAATGAAGCCAATGCAGGCCTTCGACATATCTTGTCGGGGTGTAACGTTGCTTTGACGCAGGGCCGCTTTAGATGGCAGCATAATCAGGTGCTGAGGAAGATGGCGGAGCAGTTGGAAAGATGTAGAGTCCGGGCAGATAGCTCTTTAGATCCCATTCGGCCAAACATCCTGTTCCTCAGACCAGGAGAAGGCGGGCAGAAGACAGTGGCGGGAAGGACAACATGTCTGCTCACTCCTGGAAAGGGATGGAAGATGCCTGTTGACCTGGGCACCCAGCTTATCTTCCCAACAGAGATCACTCAGACAACATTAAGGCCAGATGTTTTGGTGTGGGCCACAGCGGCAAAGAAGGTTTTCATTATTGAGCTGACTGTGCCATGGGAAGAGGGAATACCAGCAGCGTACGAGTTCAAGCGGCTCAAGTACTCTGATCTGGCGGCGGAGTGCAGAGACGGGGGATGGACCGTGACCATCCATCCCGTGGAAGTTGGTTGCAGGGGCTTCGTGGGAAAGTCCGCAATCCAGCTCCTTCGAGCTGCTGGGACAACTGGGGTAAGCCTGAGGAGAGCCATCAAGGAGCTGGCGGAGGAGGCAGAGAAGGCAAGCTACTGGTTGTGGCTAAGGAGGAGGGACAGGAATTGGGGCTCGGCACCCCAGTGAGGGCAGCTGCAGGGGGTGGCGGGGGGATGTCCCAATAAGCCACTGCCCCCCCACCGGGAGACGTACTGGATAGGGGGCGAAACGTCCATGAACGGTGGCACCAGCTGATGACCCTGCAGCTGACGCAAAAGGTGCACTGGAGGAGGTGCGGCAGGCAGAAATGTCAAGCAGGAAACACCATCTGTATATTGAAATGTACTTTTAATTAAGTTATGAACTATATAAACAAATTAAACTTCATTTATCATAATAAAAACAATGTGCTTAATTTATAAATCTTTTTTCCAGATGCTTCCAAAGGAGGTTTTATTAAATTTAGCTCACTTTTGAAGACAAACTATACCCAAGCACATACACACGTCATATTTTTCCATAAAAGCTGGATTAAAATGAGCATTTATTGACCACAAATTATTATTCACAGGCCTTGTGACAGAGGTGAGAGTGATTACATCAAATATGACATCATATAAACTACTCCCCCTGGTTTGGAGTTTTTCATTTCAGTTGACATGACCAACAGCAGAGGATTTCTGTTTTCTTTTCCACCCTCACTAGGTTTCCCTCCTTTTCCAATGTACCTCATTGGCCCTCTGGGGCTCAGGGTTACAAAGTGAGACAGTCCTTAGAAACGGAGTACACACACGAACACTGTTCTTGTTCATATCATGCCCTTGTACACCACCTCTCCCACATAAACGCACACAATTAACGTACACATGTAGGCGCAAAAGTACACAGAATATCATTCTTTTAAACTCCAAAACTCACCCCCACCACACATTTACACACAGAAAAAGTGCTATATGAGTTAAAGTAGAAGTATTGTGACAAATGAAAATTCTGTCCTCATTCACTTACCCCACATGACTCGCATTCTTCTGTGCAACACAAAATATGTTTTGAATGCTAATAGTTAATTATATGACCCATCTTGATAAGATGTGCCTCATCTAAATGTACATGAAAAATGTTAGGCTTTTTTTTGTAGATAAGTAAATGATTACATGCATGAAATGCAAATCTACCACACATATTCAATGACTGACCTACCATCTGTCTATCCAGTATCAATGTCTGAGGTATTGTATCCAAAATTTTGGCACTGAGTCAAGTAATTGATCAATATATTAGCCAGGCTGATAAACTGGTGTGTTTATTTTGAGATGTTTTGGCCAATTTCAGAAGCATAAGCTTGCACATGCTAAATCTACCAGTACAATGAATGGATAATGCACATTTGGGTTTCAAATATTTGTAGTGAATTTTAAGCAAATATTTCATAAAACTATGAACTCTTAATTAAATTGGATAATTACATTTCATTATACATTACAGTTTAAAGTCTTTTAAAGAAATTAATACTTTTATTTAGCAAGGATACATTAAGTCAATCAAAAGAGATATTAAAGAAAGACATTTATGATGTGACAAAAGATTTCCATTTTAAATAACTGTTCCTTTGACCTTTCTATTCATCAAAGATTCCTGAAAAATATGCATCACAGTCCTACTAGCCCCAGATAACAAACATGTCTACAACACATAAAAGTGTCCTGTCTCTCTATATAAATTTAGATTGTAACTTGTACAGTGTGAAGCTGTAAGTCGGTGAATCACAAGTGTTAGATCGTACCAACATCCTGCTGACAACGTCTCACCAACCCTTATGACTAATGCTGTGGGCTACTGTACAATGTGGAGGTTAAACGCTTTGCTCAACACCTCTTCAAACAAACTTCCTGCTGACTAAACTGCACAGTACCAAAAAAAGAAAGTGAGAGATAAAGTTAGGCCTCACAAAGACAGAGAGCAGGAAGGAAAGAAAGACTGATAAAGAGTGCGTGAGAGAAATGAGAGGGAGATGTTGCTGACTCAGATGACCAGGCTATGGGGAGCTGCGCTGGGTAATTCCAACACGTCCAGCTTCTTATTAGTTTTATCCTTCAAGTCAATATTGAAATTGGAGTTAAATGTGTTACATTGTACCCTCAATGTGCTCAGCGGTGTAAGAGCTCACACACAGCTGAATGCGCCAAACAGAGTGGTCGATAAGCCCATTTCAGTCTGCTAGTATTTCACAGTAGACACAGAGCCAATTAAAGGCGGCTGTGGTCGGGCCATTTCTCGGCTCAGCTTTATACGTGCAACACATCTAAGAGCTCATTCAAGAGGGTCTGTATGCTGCAGAGCTCTCCCACAGCTCTAACATCTTCAAACGTGTTGAATCTGAAAGGTACAACTTGGATTTTCTTGGACAAGACATGTGGGTTAGCATGCTAAGCTACTGCCTGAGGACTGAAAGCCTGCAGTGTGAGCAGACAGGAGAGGCATTTCACAAGTTGTTGTGGAGATACTGACACGCAAACTCCTCTCAAACAAGCCATGCTTTAATTAAACTGGAAAAACAATAATTTTTATTAACCTTAAAGGGAAAGTTCACCCCCCCAAAAAAAATTCTGTCATCATTTACTCCCCGTCATGCTGTTCCAAACCTGTATGACTTTTAATTATGCTACTGCATAGTTGAACGCTTGATTCTGATTGTTTGAATGATGTTCCAAGGTGTTAAATTGCATGACTATGAATTAGTTCCAGTTCTGTATCACTTTGTCATGTACTTTTCAAACTTTTAATGGTGGCTTAAGCTGTTTTAAGAATGATATTTAACCTGTGGAATAAAAAAAAAGACATGAGCATGTGCTAACTGCAACATAAGTAGAATGATTGACACTGGACCACTGAGTTACTGAAAATGAATGCAAGTACACAAACGTGACCTTAAAGTAAACCCTAATCGCTAAACTAAGGTAAACATACATACTATTTTTCCCAGAAATGTCCTGAGTAGTTGACCAATAGTGTGCAGGCATTGGACATAATCGACCAAAGGTCAAAGCAATGCAAATATGCTAAATATAATGTATGAGGACTGTCGACTGCATGCCAATAGAAAAACAAAGCCAAAACTCATTTTAGTCAATTTAGAAATCCTGGCTAGGACATGTATTCGGGAAAACGTGGACAAATGGTCACTCTAACTAACCCTTACCCAACCCTGTCAATCTAAAAACTAAAAATGCTTAATAATTTGATCTGATCCACTTTCTCACAAAGTATAATACAATAAGCCTATCTAAAAATGATTGTTTGTGCTGGTCAAACTACATTGCGGGTGGTTAATAAATAAGACGCAGGTGTCTGTATTGAATTATCACATGCAAAAATAGTGCAACAAGTGAATTCGGAGAACCAACAGAATTGAGCTCTCCTCTTTAGTTCAGGCTCATCCCAGCAGGTTCCTCAACCTAGTCACCTGTTCCTGCAGATCTAGGACACTTTTTCAGCACGGCCGGCCAGGAAAAACATATCCGTCTCTCTGCCGTGTTGAGGAGCCCAGGTGAAATATTTTCATGTTGTGTTTTATCTGGCGAAGGACGTGAATGCTTGGGCCGTGTTCAGTTGAGGGACAAAATAGACTGAGCAGTCTTTCAGCGGTGAGCTGTGCACACATGCCTGAGCACAGGAAAAACACTCAAACACTTCAGATGAGCAATATGAGAAATCCAGGCTCAGAGGGAAGACATGAGCATTTTACATGTTGTAAAACTTGTATAACAAACTGTAAATTAGATTTAAATTATGTAGTGGCATTAAATCGAAGCTGTCATCGGTGCAAAAGTCCTAAATTTAGGACTCTGGTCCTAAATTTTCATTGCAGTTTTTACCATCCGCAAGCTCTTCATTGCTACACAGTCTTCCATTGTGCAGACAAATTAAATCACCCATCAACCCACGACTGTCTGAGAAACACAAAAATGCTCTGAATGTTTCTTGATGACCTCAATCCAATAAAAAGAATTCAAGGAAAGTCTGAGCAGCTTCTGAATGCATATCACATGGTGAACGCAAACACGAAAACACATCAGAAAAGAGAGGACAACAAGGCTGCAGGCATTCAGCAGACTGAACTTAGGCTCACTTCATGACTTCCGTTCAAACAACTTTTAAACATGCCAAAACTAAATTCTGTTTCTCAAAAGTCTGTTAAATAAGTTACATCAAATGTTAACACTAACTCCAAACCAACAAGATTACAGTAATAAGCCATTTTTCTGTCTGGACCTGGATTACCATGATGCTTTATTGCTTGTCACTTTACGTCTGCTTTACATACGTCGCTTAACTCTCTGAAAAAAAAGCCATTCATTCACAATTACTTTGTGTTCTGAAAAAAAAAGATCAGTGATGTACTGATCTTCAGCATATAGTAGCACAAGTATGTCTTATTTAAACTGAGACGAAGTTCACTTAGTCTCTACTAGTTAGTCTGTACTTCAGTCGCACCATTTGTTCTTAATGCAAGATTTATCTAGTAGTTCATAAGCTCCCCAAAAGGTAATGTGTAGTTGAATAGGAACAGAATATGGATATGACATTTATCATTATTGGTCTAATAAGCTGCCTTCAAATTTGTAATAAGAAATAGTGTTGAAAAGCAATAAATTAAATTATTTAAATTAAATCAAAATTCCCCATTGAAATGACGCTAAAATCATAAAATAATTAGTCAATTAAATAAAATAAATAAAATATTTAAATTATAATGGTTCAGGAATGGTATGTAAAAAGCAGAAACTAAATTAAATAAATAAATACTAATAATAGAATAGAAATTTATTTCCTTTCATATTTTTTGTGTTAAAACGCTGGCATGCATAAATGACAGGGTGAGGCACACTGGAAAGTTCACTGTTAAGACCAGTTTCATGTCGAAGTGCTGCTAAGAACCAATTTATTCATTATTTATTTATATTTCAAAGTTCAAAAATTTGAAGTTCTTTTTGGAAAACTTGGACGCCATGTCATCTGGACTAAAGAGGACAAGGACAACCCAAGTTGTTATCAGCGCTCTGTTCAGAAGCCTGCATCTCTGATGGTATGGGGTTGCATGAGTGCGTGTGGCATGGGCAGCGGCATGGGCAGCTTGCATATCTGGAAAGGCACCATCAATGCTGAAAGGTATATCCAAGTTCTAGAACAACATATGCTCCCATCCAGATGTCGTCTCTTTCAGGAAAGACCTTGCATTTTTCAACATGACAATGCCAGAGCACATACTGCATCAATTACAACATCATGGCTGCGTAGAAGAAGGATCCGGGTACTGAAATGGCCAGCCTGCAGTCCAGATCTTTCACCCATAGAAAACATTTGGCGCATCATAAAGAGGAAGATGCGGCAAAGAAGACCTAAGACAGTTGAGCAACTAGAAGCCTGTATTAGACAAGAATGGGATAACATTCCTATTCCTAAACTTGAGCAACTTGTCTCCTCAGTCTCCAGATGTTTGCAGACTGTTATAAAAAGAAGAGGGGATGCCACACAGTGGTAAAGATGGCCATGTCCCAACTTTTTTGAGACGTGTTGATGCCACGAAATTTAAACAACTTATTTTTCCCTTAAAATTATACATTTTCTCAGTTTAAACATTTGATATGTTGTATTCTGAATAAAATATTGAAATTTGAAACTTCCACATCATTGCATTCTGTTTTTATTCACAATTTGTACAGTGTCCCAACTTTTTTGGAATCGGGTTTGTATAAACAAGTGTGAATGTCAACATAATTTCTGTCATTTAAAACATGAGCTCATTGAAGCAATCCAATTGGTCTTCCAGTTTATTCCAGCTATTATTACTGGTTGAAGGCTTCAGTAAATATTTAGTTTATGTATAGGGTTATGTTTCAACCAAGTTTAATGGTGCAATGCTCAAATATTTAGTAGTGCAAGTAAGTTGGTGCTTAAGCTGGTGCAACCGGCCCCTGGTCTACATTGTCATTTATTTATAGGACATGATGAGCTGAAAATGAACCAGGATTAACACTCGTCTTGTTCAGTTTGAGATAAAGATCTGGAGTGCAATATCCTGGTGGTAAAATAGAAAGGCTAATAACCCAGTGTCCCTCCACACTGTACAATAATAGGACTCAAAGTCAGCGACCAAAGCTACCTGGATGACTGACAGCTCCGAATAAAACACTTCATCTATGAAGTTCCATGCAGCTTGGTGGAACGAGCCAGGAAAAACAAAAGGCACTTCTATTCAAACGATTCTCTTTGTTTGCACTTTCTGAGTGAGGTGAGTGTTAAAACCTGAAAAATCAAACCCCATTAAACATTTAGCAGGAAAATTTACGGTCAGGTCTATCTTCAGAGACAAGAGAGGTGGAGAATGGAGACATAGTGATCCTAAAACACAAATGGAAAGGAAGATACTGTATATAGAAACAGGGGGAGGTACTGACTACAATCTGGACTTTCTCATTTCCCCCCTATATTGAAAAATATATGAGCAATGAAACTGATGGAAAATGGATGACCTATGATTAATCCTTGTCCCAGTCACCATAAATTACAACATCTAATGCTGCTGTCAGATGAACGAAAAAGGACATAATTCATTCTTAATTTACTTGAAAGCATGTGTACACAGTGGTGACCCCATCATAAGACACATGTTTATGGGTTGACAGTGATCCAGTGATCTGGCAGAAATACTGGATTCTGTACGTTTATGAGAATAACCTTTTTCACGAAAGCGCACCAAGGTTGGCAAAACATAAAAACAAATGGCTTAATGACACCATAGTGGTACTGTATAACAAAATAAAAACAATATTTCCCCAAGATTTCCCGAGTCAGCAGAAAAATGGTCCAAGAGACATTCTCTAAGGTATTAAAGAGGCTTCCCTTTTCCACACCCAATTTTCCTGCAAGGTCTTCCATTTAAAATGTTCTGTTACATTTCAGCTCAAATTTAAGGGCTCTCAGGCCACTCACTGTGCGGCTGACATCAAACTATAGATGCTTCCATTGAAAATAAAAGGGATGGCTGAAGCAGGAATGTGCTCTGGTTTTGCTCCAGATGGCCTGCAAAATGATTCCTCTGCCCGTGTAAACAGGGAAACAGGGCCTCTTTCTGTAAACAGGGGGTTTTCTCTTTTTTTTCTCCCTCTATCTCTCTCTCTATTATATATATATAGAAAGAGTTTTTTATTAAATTAATATTATAATAATAATATAAATATATAAAATCATAAAATGATAATATATGTATTTATTTATATATATACATACACACACATACATACATACATGATGCGTTCCATTCCAGACAGACTACTGTACGTTCTACACACATCCAGCACACTCCCTCTTTGAACTGTTGCCATCTGGTCGACGCTACAGAGCTCGGAGCATCAGAACGACCAGAAACATGAACAGTTTCTTCCCTCAGGCCATCCATCTCATGAACACTTAACAATAACTGTGGAACACACACTATTTATTCACTCATACACTTATTTATCTAACACACATACTCAGTCTACATTTCAATTTGCACATAATATACCTGTACATACAACTGTCTATTGTTATATACCTGTACATACAATTGTCGATTTGTATATTTTTATTCCTTATTTACTTGTTTTATTTTTTATTTATTTGTTTATTTGTTCTGTTACTGTCATTCTGTTGCACTGTGGAAGCTTCTGTAACGAAAAACACAAATTCCTCGTATGTGTAAACATACCTGGCAATAAAGCACATTCTGATAGCAATTTTTCGATCGTTCTGTCAGTAGGTGGGGACAAGTAGCTGTCTGAGTCAATAATTCAAAACAACTAATTTATTCAGGAATGAAACAAGCTACCACTTTAATGAATGAATCATCGAATAATTCACTCTGAATTATTCAAAAACAATGATTCATTCAGGAATTAAACAAGTCACCAGGGCACAATCATTTACTTAACTAGATAGTTTAAAATCAATGATTCATGTAAGAACAAATCTACTGTGTTTGCTTGGAGAACTATTACAATTAATTCTTCTGTAGCTTTGTTCAGAAATGATTGTTTGGCGTTTTCGTTGCTGGAAAATTAGAAATACACTAAGTAGCTGGCAATATTGTTATCTTAAAGGTTTTAGACCAAATTTGGTTTCAAAACGTCAGTCTGTTTGAGTAATCTGACAAATAGCCCCACCCCCAAATTCCTGAACAGTGCTCAAAAAATATATAGTTTTTTTAATAATTGTGTCCTACTGTTTACACTTTTTACAGGACTTAACCTGACTGAGTGATTTACATACTGTTGTTTCTGCATATTATGCTTTGAAAGTATCTCAGGTATCTGCCACTGAAAAATCAGAATAGAAAATGTAACAAGCATTCTTAGTTATTAAATTCTTAACCACACACACACAAAAACAGATTGTCTATGGCTTAGTAGGTTGCAGACAAGCAATTGAGAAACAAACCCATATCCATCAAATATAGACATCTGGAACCAAGACTGACTTTAATGTATGAGAAAGATCACTCGGATGAAATTGGCTGCATAATCACTATACACAAGTAAAATGTGCACCTGATGTTTGACGCAATGCTCCAAGACAAAACACTTTGTCAAAATGCAGCAGACATCCAAGACACAATCTTGGAGGCGGCATAGACCCTACACACAAAAAAAGTCAATTTGTCATTCCTGAAAAACAAGGGAAAAGAAGGAGGAATGTCACTGGAGACAGGGGATGTAGACACAATATTGATTGTCTAGGATTTGTGTAAAATGTGGGTAAGAGGAATGTGTGCTGGAGGTAAGACTTGAAGCGGGTGGAGGTGCAACTTTCCCCGGTGGCCTTTCCCCAGTGATTGGTTCTTATATAACCTACTGGCAGAAACACACAGGATGAGGAGAAACTGATCCAGGTCTTCCACTAGTTTATCATACTCTCTGTAGCATCAAAATTTCACATCTTTTGCCCTTTGCCATTGTGTCCTCCTCTCTTTGTTTTCCATAATTATATTTCAAGTTTTTTCCTGTGTACTTTCTGTCCATTGCATTAACTGAAACATTCTGTCATGTCTTGCATTTCTTTTCTTTACAAACCCCAAGTTGGTGCTATGGGTTTTGAGTGCAATAACTTGCAGATTAGATTTGCTTGTAACCTGAGCATTTCGTGACATACTGAGTGTTTGCTAATATAAGCTATCATGAACCATCCGGCACCACCCACTCGAAATCTACACCTATGATAACAATACACACCCTCCTTCCAACCACCCCCATCTCTCCACTTCAGATCTCACTGAGAACGTTTTGACTTCCATCACAGGTGGCCATTGCAGCTGTCTGTCTGGTTATTCATGAAGGATACCATAAAATGTCTCAGCATATGTCATGTTTTAACCACAGCAACTGCCAAAATGAAAATTCTGTCCCTCATGTTGTTTTTTCTACTTTGGAACACAGTTTAAGAAAATTGTTTCAACTGTTTTTGTCCATTCAATGAATTGGGGTCCAAAACAACACTTGTAGCCTCTGATCTGTTTTGTGCATTTTACAGAAGAATTCAAGTCTAAGAGACTAAATATTCACAATTTCTCTCACTTATATTTAGCACACATTTGTGTCCAGAGGGAGCTTCTAGACACCATTTCATACCAAGTGGACTATGGAGCAAGACATGGACGAATGTCTTGCTAAAAAACGCATAGCGAGGATTTGAAGCCAAAGGGCATAAGTGTAATCCCTCAGTATGTGATCAGTAAATGATGTTGGGCAGTATTCTTAACTCTTAGATGAACTCTAAATATGATTGAATCTGCAGCTTTTGTGTTAGCAGCCTAAACCCTTCGTAATAACACAAACTCAGTCCCCTTTTCTACACCGTTGAGTTTAAAGACTGATTAGCTAATTTTGTTGACATACCTAAGAGAACTGATTTCATGTGAAGCCCTCAGTCTTTAGCAAAACAGTGTTAAACTAAAGCAAAGAAACCATTCTAAACTAGACTTCCAGGGTGATTAAAGGGCTTCCATTCTTCAAGCAAGATTGAAGTTGAAGTTCAGGTATAGTGTAGTGTCGAAGAAAGACCTGAGAGAACCCAAGCACATGCATGATTCAAAAGAATTGTCATAACTCACGTTTAGTGCAGCGCTGAGATCCTGGGGTCTTGCTCCAACCAACACAGCACTGCCCCCCACAGACATTCACTCTGCAATGACATCAAGAGTCACACTCACACACAAACTGAATGGACCTACTAACCTTACTGTAACCCCCCCCGGTCAATCTCCTCGCCCACCTAGAGCAGTTTCTGACGCAAGTCTACGCTCACTGAAGTGACATGAGGGCCCGGGGCCAAAGCTGGTTGAGGCTCCAATATAATCAGTCCTCTTATTTCCACTGTGCAATTTCATACTGTACTTCAGAGCAAAGTGAGAGGGACTGATCCAAAGTGCAGAAAATATTAAGAAATACAGGGCTGGGATACAACTCAATACTCTTCGTGATTGTAGGGAATGTGGAAAAATCTTTGTGAATGGCTGGCTAAAACTTTTTAAGGGGCATCAGGTTCATTGGTAGGGAAGCCGGTAGCCTACATTTAAACTGTCTCACGTGGCTTCTTGAAACAACAGATGTTACTTTGCTTTTTAGAATGTTATGATCACTGTAGCCTCGTTGCCTTATCAAATTTATTGCTCCTTAATGACACCTGGCTGCTAACATCATTGGAAATCAAATGCAAGATTCAGACCTCTTAAGGAAGTACAACACCCTCACATTCTCGATTGTTTCTATTTAACAGTATTATATGAACAAAATGTAAGTTCTGCATTTTGAGAATCGTACTAAACTTTTATTTTTAGAACTGTCATATAATTTTTTCTTCTTATGGCTAATTTTTATATTTCTTTTTATCAAACTGTAAACTACACACAGCCCAATAATCGGTTTGACTTACCGATAATTGTTATCAGCACCATTTGGTGGGTCCCTTAAAGAAAAACATTCAATATCGCTATTCACAGGTAAAGTCACTTTATGATGTTAACCTACTTTATTTTTTATTTTAATGTATTAATTAACTTAAACTTAATTTGCTGTAAAGTTGCTGTGCAACGATTTGTATTGTGAAAAGCGCTATGCAAATAAACTTGGATTAAATATATTTTTAAGTTTGGATAATAAACTTTGTGACCATTTAGATTGCAAAACAACTCTGCATAAATATTAATTATAAAACTAACTTTTTTTAAACTATATATGCAGTTGGTCGACAGCTAACGTAAAGTGTTATGTATATGAATATATTTGGCTCTGATCTTACCCTGACATTTTCATATGATGGCTGGTTGTGTGTCGGCCAGGCTGCGCGTCCTGGCGGATCGGAATGCTCGGGTTCGGGTTCGACTGGTGACCCATTCTGCGGGTCCGGACCTGGCCGCCGAAGCTGGCTTTGAGCTCCACATTGTAGGCGTGCGGCTGTCCCGACGCTCCCGAGAGCGATGAAATGGAGCTCACGTGAACACCGTCCGTACCGCTCGGTCCCGTCTGAAGCACGTACAGTCTCCTGAAGCCGCTCTTATCCGCCGAGAGCAAATCCGGAGAAATCAGTAACGTTAGAGAAACAATGATGTCCCACATGAGCACAGCCATATCCATTGGAAGTAAAAGTGTTGGGAAAGTTTGAAAGAACCACTCTGTACTATATTTACACACAATAGATAGAAAGACACAAAAATAAAACTATAGAAGTGCAGCTCCACTCTGTCGCGTGTGAAGCAGTTGTAAACCCTCGCGCGCTGTCATCTATTCGCCACAAGAAAACACTTAGACGCAAACATAACTTAAAAGAGGGGGAATTGTTCAAGCAAGATTTTAGATTGAAGCTCAAGTGTGGTGTAGTGCAGAAGAAAGACCTGAGAGAACCCAAGCACATGCATGATTCAAAAGAATCGTCATAACTCACGTTTAGTGCAGCGCTGAGATCCTGGGGTCTTGCTCCAACCAACACAGCACTGCCCCCCACAGACATTCACTCTGCAATGACATCAAGAGTCACACTCACACACAAACTGAATGGACCTACTAACCTTACTGTAACCCCCCCGGTCAATCTCCTCGCCCACCTAGAGCAGTTTCTGACGCAAGTCTACGCTCACTGAAGTGACATGAGGGCCCGGGGCCAAAGCTGGTTGAGGCTCCAATATAATCAGTCCTCTTATTTCCACTGTGCAATTTCATACTGTACTTCAGAGCAAAGTGAGAGGGACTGATCCAAAGTGCAGAAAATATTAAGAAATACAGGGCTGGGATACAACTCAATACTCTTCGTGATTGTAGGGAATGTGGAAAAATCTTTGTGAATGGCTGGCTAAAACTTTTTAAGGGGCATCAGGTTCATTGGTAGGGAAGCCGATAGCCTACATTTAAACTGTCTCACGTGGCTTCTTGAAACAACAGATGTTACTTTGCTTTTTAGAATGTTATGATCACTGTAGAAGTTGTAAACCCTCGCGCGCTGTCATCTATTCGCCATAAGAAAACACTTAGAGGCAAACATAACTTAAAAGAGGGGGAAAATGCTTGGAGTGAAACAAAGTTTCAAAGCACGAAACGGAAATCGGGGAAAACGGGAGTCAACGCGGCGGGAGAGCTCGCGTGCGCGCGATTTGAACTCGAGCAGAAGTTTGAAAACTCTTAGAAAAGTTTGAGCGCGTGTGTGTGCAAGGGCTGGAGTTTGAGCTCGAGCTCCATATAGCCAATCTCCTGCAGACATGACGTCAAGGATGGAGTTCTTATTGGAACACACATGTGGGGCTGAACCCTTAAACCAAAGGCAAAAAAACAACAACTGAAGAACTGTTTCAGACCTATGAATTTGAAGGTGGAGGTCGTTTGTAAAAATGTCAGAAAAGTGCATCCATCATAAGTCAAGCCTGTCACATAGAGTGCAGGCATCAGTTCCACTGTTCCACATCGCTTTAAGAAAAAATAAGCTATTCCAGTGTATGGTTCTCAAGATATTACATTGGGCATCAACTGGGGACTGAACATCAACAATGCTTATACAATAGTAACCAGAAATTCCATTAGAATCAAACACTGGCTATGCCTACATGCACCCTGTAATGCATTTAAGCCACTGCTGCAATTAAAGCTGAAGCTCATGTAAACAGAATATCATAATTATGCACATAATTCGGGTAACCATAATCACAGTAAATGCTTTAACCACCACACAAAGTGTGCATGTGTGGAAGAGAAGAAGCCACACTTTGGGGGACCTCAGGAAATAGGGTTAATACTTAATAATAATAGTAATAATAATATTGGTTGAAATCTAAGGTAAATTTCATATATATTTGGTTCAGATCTTACCCTGACACTTTCTGGTTGCTGCTTTACATGACAACGACATATTGAGGTCAGAAACACTTTATTGACATTTTTAGTAGTTTTATGCTTTATGTAATTGACAAGATGGTTTGATGTCCCAGAAGCGGCTAACATTTTATATTTGAAGCAGCCATAACAGCAACAGCTACAAAATGTCAGTAAAAACACATGGTATTGGGAAGTAGCACATAAACAAGTTTGAATAGATTTGTCCATGTAACGTAAACATCTTCATCTGAATAATTCCTTACTCAGATTATAGGCAATAATTGGACTATTAATGTGCTTTTGAAATATTGCCATTGAAACTTGGCAATTGTATTATTGTGGTTTTTGAGGATAACCTGGCCGTATTGTAATATGTCTAATCTGGTTTACTAGAATTTGCCCTTAAATGCCGTAGGATTTGATGTCCATGCAGCGTTTGATATGTTAGATGGTAGATGGTTTAGGAGGAAATGTTTTTTGCCGACCAAGCTGGGAGACTAACCAGCTTCACTCTTAAAAATAAAGTTTCTTTATTGGCAGATTATTCCATGAAGAACCTTTAACATCCATGGAAACTTCCCATTGCACAAAATGTTCCTATCAGTGTAAAAAAGGGTCAACATTTTATTAAATGTTTATCACACTAAGAAAAATTTTACTTTTAAGAATTATTCACTGAAAAATTTGTTAGGAAACTCAAATTGGTTCCGTCATCACCTTATTTTTAAGAGTGTCTACTATCTCTCCCCTGCCATTTACAACACTACTGTAACAGAGCTGAAAAACCATCAGAACCATTCATTTATTCTGCTGCTATACTTAAGTGAGATTTATTGTATAACAGTCAGAAACACTGAATCGAAGCGGTCCATGATGTTCTATGCAGTTATGTGATCCAAATGACTTTCTCCCTACAGCATGCCTGACTGCTTTCCAGCTCTAAATCTGACTTTGAGAGCCTTCTGCCCATGAACGGGTACCCTATGGCCTCCCTACATGTAAAAAACCGGATCCTATTAATACATTCAGCATCCGCACACACCCTCCTGTTTCGACACACAAATAGATGAACATGCCTCCATTCTTTCACATGCTCACAATTCCCTAAACTCAACCGAAAGTCACTGTCCTCCTACAGACGCTTGCTATCTGGATTACCAGAACATCTTTATAGCATTACTGAAAGGTGACTCAGAAACTTCCTTAGATCAATACCATTTTAGGCCTAGACTGAGCTCAGCCCACTCTAGGATACGCGTGGGTGAGACAGCCAGAGAGACAGATAGACAGACATGGAATACCATTCCTCATAAGCTTTGGAGTATTTGGAAGGATATTTCAGACTGATTTATTGATTGCATGAGATCATCCTTGAGAAGAACTGAATGTCTTGAAAGAAAATGTTCTGTTTCCACACAACCTAACAGGTGTTAAACAGTCCATTCTTATAATGTACATTCACAAACAATCTCTTCTGTGAAAAATATTGCCACATTAGTGTTGTTTTCATCAATTGATGATCTCTAATTGAATAAAAAGACAGTTCCTATTACATCTGCCAGGTCTAAAGGCTAGAGTTGAAAAGAAAATTCAGTTAATGAACAGAGAGAGAGACAGTGGTGTCATAAAGCTATTCTTGGGTCACAGCTATTTTTAGTTAAAAATAATGACCATCATAACTAAAAGATGAGCAGGAGAGAGAGAGAGAATACAATGTTAATGGCAAGATTTTGGCATGCTTTAACAAAGTAGTTTACACCACACTCAAATCGTATTTTGGTCTGTGAATCCATGTAAACTGCATCAAAACTTCAATGGGGATTTGCACACAATTGTCTTTCCCACCCATGTGAATAATAATAATAATAATAATAATAATAATAGTAGTAAAGTTACAGGAGGAATAGCATACAAGGAGTAATTTTAACACTAGTAATAATGCACTCAAAATGGATATTAATAATAAAAAAAAAGTAAAAAAGTTAAATAGGCTTAATTGCTTCATTTATTCAGGCTGTGAGCAGTAACTAACAACAGTACTCGATCAGCCAGTCATGTGCAAGAAATACGAAGGCAAACTTGCTATTTCATATAAAATGTATCATTTATACAGTTGCTAAGGTGTTCTGGGAGGTTTTTAACATGTTGCTATACAGTTGCTAGGGTGCTCTGAGTGGTCTGTGTATTGGGCCAATCAAAAGAACCTTCAACTGTCAATCATTCTGGTTTCTGGAAAGAACTTATAGTACCCTTATTAAGTCTACAAATGTATCACTAGTTTTATCATCCAGAAGGTGAAAATCCCAAATCTGATCGCTTAGAAAAGTAATGACACCTGTCCTCAATCCGTCAAGTGATTTAATAATAATAATAATAATAATAATAATAGTAGTAAAGTTACAGGAGGAATAGCATACAAGGAGTAATTTTAACACTAGTAATAATGCACTCAAAATGGATATTAATAATAAAAAAAAGTAAAAAAGTTAAATAGGCTTAATTGCTTCATTTATTCAGGCTGTGAGCAGTAACTAACAACAGTACTCTATCAGCCAGTCATGTGCAAGAAATACGAAGGCAAACTTGCTATTTCATATAAAATGTATCATTTATACAGTTGCTAAGGTGTTCTGGGAGGTTTTTAACATGTTGCTATACAGTTGCTAGGGTGCTCTGAGTGGTCTGTGTATTGGGCCAATCAAAAGAACCTTCAACTGTCAATCATTCTGGTTTCTGGAAAGAACTTATAGTACCCTTATTAAGTCTACAAATGTATCACTAGTTTTATCATCCAGAAGGTGAAAATCCCAAATCTGATCGCTTAGAAAAGTAATGACACCTGTCCTCAATCCGTCAAGTGATTTGAAGTATCATTCATTTTTGTATTACATATAGTCCCCCTGGATAAATACTTCAGCTATAGTTTACCCAAAAATGAAAATTCTGTCGTCATTTACTCACATATTCATCCATACTTACATTCTTCGGTGGAACACAAAATATATTTTGGAATTCAGTGAGGTCCAAACAACACTGGACCCCACTGACTTTGACTGTATGGACAAAAGAAAAGAAAACACTTGGTTACTATTTAAAATATCTTTTTGTGCGTCACAGAAGAAAGTCATACAGGTCTGGAATGACGTGAGGTAAGTATATGATGACAGAACTCTCATTTTTGGGTGAACAACCCCTTTAGGGGTCAAAATCCTTATTTTGTAAACGCACCTCTTGGGAATATCCAAATCTAAACCATTTCATCTGGAATTTAAAAGATCAATAGTGTCAAACACAATCAACTTTTACAGCTATACTGTATAAACTGTCAGAGAACCTAATGCAGGGCAATCGGGTTCTTAAGTTGTTCATTTGTGCGTGAGACAGCAGGGACACACTTAAATGATACAGCAGTCACATATGCGGCCCACAGAGGGAGGACAGGAACTTCACACTGTATCATTGGGGAAGCGGCGATAGCAGGAAAAGTGATGTGATTAATAAGTGCAGAGCTCATTCACAACACACACACACACACACACACACACACACACACAGCTATATTGCACAGAAACACATACATGAATACAAACACAATCCACACACAACCCAGTGAAGAATGATCTTATACGTATGCTCACACACTTCCCTCACCCTTATATTGATCGATCCTCCCCAAACACACACACACACACACACACAAAGCAGGCAAGTGGGAATGGATGGAGGCGTGTGAAGGGTTCTGCTACATTTGCCAAGCCGCCCCCTTTATAAATCATTAAGTTCAACAACAAACAGCCTGCATACTCAAGGACAACAAGCTGATGGAGAGAGTGCGTGAGAAGGAATAAGAGGAGAGACGCTAAAAAGATGGCAAATGAACATTTGAGCGAGACCATGTTTCGCTTAGACAAGCTAGTCCATGTTCAGTGCCAACTGAGCTGAGAATAACATGATGTGGCAGTCTGATTTTTAAAGTCCCCATGAAAACCAAATTGAAATTTTTGGCTTTTAGTATGAATATGTTAGCCTTAGTTATCTATAAGCTAATGTGCTCCAATACGATGACAAAATTCGTATTTAGAAGATATAAGCATTCAAATCTTACAGTCTCTCACTTCCAGCAATATGAACCAACGGTTTTGATGACATCACCCTGCACTTCAGCTTCTCATCAAACTAAATAAACACTGAAACTGTGGCTGAAATAGGTCACTTGTTCTCAGAATTAGTATTCTCTGTATGCTGAAATGCAGGAAGTGCACAATATGGGGAATAAGGAACAATTCAGACAGTGTAAATATGCTTTCCATTGGTTTCGTGTTGTGTACGCGAACCGCCACAGCGCGCGCACAGTCTGCTCCGGTCCAGAGACACGATATCACGGAGCAGATCATATGCGCGAGTCGTGTATACCACAAAATGTATCGGACCCAGTTGAATTCTACACAGAATGCTATATTTTATAGCGATTTGGATCAGATGATGAGGCGAAACGGTTAGACAAATGGCACTAATAAGTAGAAGAGATAACACCGGTGCCCTGCACCAACATAAATTGCACAATTTTCAAACTACACATCCTCAGCATCATTATGGTCACTGTTTTGCTTTAGTAACAGTTTCATATTGAATCTAAAGGGCTAATCTATTAGACTGTGGCTGTCATAATCTAAACGGTATAAATTAAACGCTATTGGCTATTTAAAAAGTTCTTCCTGTTTCAGATGAAATTACGTCACCACATAGCATAACACTGCGTGTTTCAAGGCACTTCAGTATACCTTTAAGACACAGAAATTCAGGTCGTTAGAAACGGAGAAAGAATTGCTATTCAACCCAAAACCTGTGCTCTGTCCCTACTGATGTTTAATTCAACACACACTCACTGACCAAACCCTCAACATCCCTCCTAATGAGACACACACACAGATGGACAGACAAAAGCAAACCAATCTGGTAAACACACACAGGCACACGTGCCCACACACACAAACAGAAGTCTGTCTCTGCTGGAGGTCAAAGGGGTAAAAAGCTTGTTTGCCGTTCTTGCTCCTGCTCCCTTGTTCTCAATCCATCAGCCCTTTCAGTCTCTCACTACGTTCACGCGCTGTCACATTAGCCATGACAGAGTGACTCTCTGAATGAGTGCAGGACCACAATTCTGTATGTTCCTCTCAAATGTCCTTGTGTATGTGTGTGTATAAAATCTCACCAGTAGCCATATCTCTGGCACCTTTCACTACAGATCTGAAGTTGCCCATGTCTTTTTCCCAGCCAGCTGCCTGCGTCTCACACCGATGCGCTTTACTCAGAAACTGTAGTGCCTAAAAAAACACACATCAAAACGTAGTTAGACTTTGTGACCAAACCAGATGTAAGGTAGTAAAGCGACAACCAATAAAAGCTATGTCTTCCATGGAAAACTGAGTTTGTCAAGTTTAGTTTGAGTTTGTAAATCGCTATATTTTTATAGGTGCAGCACCACTCTCAGAAAAAAAAGGTACAAAAGCTGTCACTGGGGCGGTACCTTTTCAAAAGGTACACTTTTGTACCTTTTAGGTACTAATATGTACACTTTAGGTACAAAGGTGTGCCTTTTGAAAAGGTACCGCCCCAGTGACAACTTTTGTACCTTTTTTTCTGAGAGTGTAGAAAGTCCACTGTGAAGTTTCAATGATGAAACTTTGTGCTCTTCAAGCTATATCGACATACGCATTCTATCCAAAAAGACTTACAGATCATTCAAGATATATATTTTACCAGATGCCCTGGGGATCGAACCCATGAGTGCTTGACCTCTACACTGAAAAATTTAATGTAGAAATAATTTTCACTCAGAAATTGCTAGTAGATTTCATAAATAATTAAAAAGAAACTGCAAATAACACATTGAATTAAAGGATTTTTTAAAGTAGAAACAACTGCAAAAGAATTTTCTTGTAAACACTATTAATCTTTGTTTTATTTGCAAATTTAAGTGAAAAAAAACACTGCTTACAATCTACAAGAACTGACAAAAACTGTTAATAGTTAAGTCTGCTGTAGAAGAACCACAGGCTCTTCTTTTCTTGGGTTAAGTTACTGAATGCTGAAAAATAATAGTTCTAGGCACTTCTTATAACAAATAACTAAACAAAACAAATCTCACCTTTTCGCTGTCTTGTACATTGTTGCTATGGCCATCGCCATAGAGCCGAGCGTACTGCTTCCATATTTGGGCGTCTGTGCTACAACGGGCGGAGACTCGACCAAAAAGTTCCTGCAGTTTGGCTTTAAGATTGGAGGCCTGTTCGCCACGGTGATCTGTCAGATTGTCCACTACCGCACGCACCAGGATTTCCAGCACCTGATGGGAAAAACAAAAGACAAAGAGAAATAAACAAAATGCTAAAGGATTTACCATTTAGTAGGGTAAAACTGATGTTTAAACTCAAGAACCAATCATGAATATCCAATCTGAAAACTAATTTAGGGTTGACATAAATGTCAACCCGGTAAAAAAAAATAATAATAAATTTGGGAAAAAGAAAAAAAGTTATATATATATATATATATATATATATATATATGTGTATGTATGTATGTACACAAACATAAAAAACGTGGTTACAAGTGTTGTAAAATGTGTTTTGACACGGTTTACACTTGCATTTAGCGCGGTCTAACTCAGATCACCTGAAACAGATGTTAATACCAGAGTCTGTGAAGCCTTCAGTAAGGTGTGTGACTAGTCAGAAGTGTCTGACCGGGCGCCGCAGCATAAATGGCTGCCCACTGCTCCGGGTGTGTGTTCACGGTTTGTGTGTGTTCACTGCTGTGTGTGTTCACTGCTGTGTGTGTGCACTTTGGATGGGTAAATGCAGAGCACTAATTCGTGTGCAGAGCACATCCACATGTCACTTCACTTCACATTTACCCTCAAATCACAAATCCCTAAACTTGACCTCTGCATTCTTAGATGTTAGATGTTATTTTTAACTCTTTCTTACATTTATACTCTATGATGTTCCTTTTCTCTCTTAGTTTCCACCCTCTACTCCTTAACCTTTATTCTGTCCTGACCATGTGACAGCCCAAGCAGCTCTTTGCATCTTCAACACGCACACACACACTCTCTCTCTCTACATGCCACCAGGCGCTGTTCTCACTCAACCACACAAACAAATGCAGACACTCCAGAGTCTGTACATGTGCCAGAGAAACCAGGAAGAGCCAAAAAGTTCAGACTTGACCCTCTCTGTCTGGGGAAGTGTTTTCATGACTCGCTCTCTTACACTCACTCAGAAATGGCAGTTTATACCTGGATAGTAAGTAACTGCATTTTGATAAACTTTGAGGTTTGGTAAAAAAAAATAATAATAAATTTGGGAAAAAGAAAAAAAGTTATATATATATATA
>NW_015505197.1:2306954-2323754 GCF_001515645.1 Sinocyclocheilus grahami | reverse complement strand
TATATATATATATATATATATATATATATATATGTGTATGTATGTATGTACACAAACATAAAAAACGTGGTTACAAGTGTTGTAAAATGTGTTTTGACACGGTTTACACTTGCATTTAGCGCGGTCTAACTCAGATCACCTGAAACAGATGTTAATACCAGAGTCTGTGAAGCCTTCAGTAAGGTGTGTGACTAGTCAGAAGTGTCTGATTCCCTAGAGGGAAGCTGTTAAAGGTGTGTGTGTGTGTGTGTGTGTGCCACAGAGACAGAGAAGGCTTTCTCCTCAAACTCCAAAATCTAAACTAAGCACACCACACCCTTAAACTTCACTAAACTATCAGAATACTTGACCTGAATGCTGGTGTCCTCATTCCTCTGTGTGTGTGTGTGTGTGTGTGTGTGTAAGAGATATTAATCACAGCCTTCACACAGTGTTCCACACGTGTTTGAGTGTCTGTATGCTGTGTAACTAACCAGCTCCAAACTGCACTGTAATTACTAAAGCAGAACCAGAAATTGTGGTCAATAACTTTTTGTGTGTGTGAAAATGAGAGGGGAGTTTTTGCTTATGCACAAGTTTGCCTAGTTCCATTAAGTAGTAACATGATGAAATGAATAAAAATGTGAGTTATTTATCGTTTGAAAAAATCCTAAAGTGTCTCATATGATTTATATTCGCTCTACTGTTCATAAATTTGGGGTTGATAAGATTAAAAAAAATTTTTTTTTTGATCACCAAGGCTCTATTTATTTGATCAAAAGAACAGTACTATTCTAAATTATTATTACAACAACTGTAACAACCGTTTTCAATTTTAATATGTAATTTATTCCTTTAATGGCAAAGTTATTGTACATATTTCATCAGTAGGTTTATAGAAAGTAATTCTGGGTAATTATTACCCCAGCTTTCAGCTGCTTTTACTCCAGTCTTCAGGGTCACATGAACCTTCAGAAAACATTCTAATATGCTGATTTGCTGCTTAAAAAAACAAAACAAACAAAAACATTTTTTATTATCTGTGCTGAAAACAGTTGTGCTGTTGTGCATATTTTTATGACTGTGATACATTTTTAAAGATTCTTTGAATAGAAAGTTCAAAAGAAAAAAAACATTTATTTGAAATACAAATATTTTGTAACAAATGTCTTTACGGTCACTTTTGATCAACTTAATTAATCCTTGCTAAATAAAAGTATGATTTTCTTTACATTCCATCACAGGAATTCATAAATTTTTTTAATATTTAAAAACAGAAAAAAGTTATTTTAATTGTAATAATATTTCACAGTAGTAAAGTTGTTAACTATTTTGATCAAATTAATGTTACCTTAGTAAGCATGAGACCTAGGTAGCATTTTATTTACTAATTTATTCATTTTAGGGCAGGAAAAGTTTTAGATATTGTGAGTTTTTTTATTTTTATTAAACCCTATTTTTGCACCCATTAATCCATCCATTTTAAAATTATACATATAAAAAAATCTAAAATAAAACTAATAACAAAATAGTCAGGATGGTATCTGTAACTGTCCGCTGGTGATGTGGAACATGTGAAATGACTAAAAGGGCTAACTGGATAAGACTCCGCCCCCTCATGATGGGGGAAGTGATATGGTTAAGGAGAAATTGAATGGGTGTGTGGGTGTAATTCCTGCACGATCCCCTTACAGCGGGAAATTAAGGAGAGTGGTAATATTCTCCTGGGAGAAACAAGGGAATGAAGAATGGTAAATCTAAAATAAAACTAATAACAAAATAGTCAGGATGGTATCTGTGACTGTCCGCTGGTGATGTGGAACATGTGAAATGACTAAAAGGGCTAACTGGATAAGACTCCGCCCCCTCATGATGGGGGAAGTGATATGGTTAAGGAGAAATTGAATGGGTGTGTGGGTGTAATTCCTGCACGATCCCCTTACAGCGTGAAATTAAGGAGAGTGGTAATATTCTCCTGGGAGAAACAAGGGAATGAAGAATGGTACTGAGAGAAAGAGAGAGAGAGAGAGAGAGAGAGAGAGAGAGAGAGAAAAGAGGATACTTGATCCATCTTTTTTTTTATCTCGGGATGAGGAAGGATGGTCTCTCTTTTCTCTGTCTCTGTGGAATGTGAATTAATGGGTGGGATCAAAGACAGAGAGACTGGTCTTATGACTGTATACCAAGATGTTCACACACATGCACAGCATTTCCCTTATTAACAGTTGCTCTCATCTAATTTGCCACTAACACGCATCTGAAGGGTTTCTGTATGGAGAGAGAGATGATGAAGTGAGAAAAAATGAACAGTAGAGAGTGAGTGATGATTTTGAGTCCAGCCAAGCGCCCAGATCCCAATTACCATCCGAAACTCTCACTGGGGCTGGAGGTGAAGGCTAGCGATGACCTTTTCAACTTCTGTGCTTTCACATCACAACTTTTAATTGATGAGCTACTAGCCGCTCACTAGACGTAAACGAATAAAGGGGGGGGGGGGGGGGGGGGGGGATTTGTGTGCTGGTTGTGTGCGCGTGAAAGCAGCTTTGGGATGCCATCATGAAATGTGAACATATCTGTGCCCCTGTGACCGTTAACCCCAACACTTCCAACATCTAAACATTTGTTTGCTCTTTAGAACATCAGCTTTTTTTGGAAGTTTTTTCCAAGTAAAATAAAAAAGTAATTGTGAAATAAAGTTTATAATAAAAACTCTGATCTAAATATATAATAAATAAGGGTGATCCTTTTTCCAACTCAGTGATTCTGGTCTTTAATTTTTTTTCTGACATGTTGGTGTTATCTCTTTCACTTGGATGCTATAAGTTGCACCGAGTAAATACAGCTGGATAAAACATTTTTCCAGGCTGCAAAGCAACAAAATGTGATTATTTTAAAGGGGGGGGTGATTCTTTTCTGTACCTACTGTAAAATCACAATTGCTAGAATTAGTTGCAATGACGTTAAATCAAGCTACACGGCAAGAAATAAAACGTAAGAAATGTTTAAGAAATAAGAAGAACATTATATATTTTTTAAATAAATGCTGTTCTTTTGAACTTTCTATTCATTAAAGATGAAAAATTATCAATATTTCCACAAAGAAACTAGCAGCAATGTTTTTAACATTGATAACAAGAAATGTTTAGAATTAGAATAATTTCTGAAGGATCAGAATGTAATATGAAAATGTATATATATATATACACACACACATATACACACATTACCATTCAAAAATCTGATTCCACAGGATGTCTCCTTTCAACATAATTGCTATGAATTAGAGGCTTCCTCCAGTAATATGCAGTTTCCTAGTGCATGTTTACACTAATTTTTCATTTTTTTGCTAAAACTAAAATGGAGCGCAAAACTCATTTGCCACTTGCTCATACACAGCTAGAGTTTTCAGATATTTTGCACCATTCACAAAGTAGGAGGTGGGTGTTTAAAAATTAGAGATGCACAAAACAGCTTCTTTAAGGTGCAGCCATAATTCCTGTGAAAATAAAACATAATTAACTGCCACCATGGTGACCCCGGAGCCGCTGTAAAGTAAAGGAGGTAAACAACTACCAGGCAATTTGACTACCAAATGATAAAACAAATGACACATTTAATAGGATGTAGCAGCTGGTGCATCAACCAGCCACAGCACAAACGTGTCTAATGGCATAGAGCTTTAAGACGTGTGTTATAACAGCAGCGCTATTAGATCCACAGATGACAAAGGAGAGGTGTGATGGGGCCATGGATGCAGAGAGACTTACGGGGTGTGTTTAAAACAGAGCTGTCTGGATGAAAGTGAGCAGACAGAAGCCCATCTGTGGTAAGAACTACTTTGCAAGTATGAATATATATTCATACATATTTGGGCAGATCAGGGTGAAATCATCTCTCTCTTCTCTCACACAAACATTCACTCATCAAATCTCACTTACACACACACACGGCCTCTCACACGACGGTTTAATCTGTGCGTGCAGTTGGGCATCTGTTGAGCAGTGATGACAGCAGTACATGATACACAAATGAGACTCCAGCTGCTTTACACTGGTTACACAAGCCAGGAAAAAAAAGTTGCTTAAGACACTTAATCTGATGAAAACATTCTGGAAATGTATGTAAAAAGAAAGAGTTTGGGGTTAACCTGAGAAAAACTGTGAGGCTGACTCACCTCCACATCCTTGTATTTGTCCTTGAGGTCCATGAGCCGATGGTAGGCTCTGATAGCCTCACTGAACTCGCCCAGGTCTACACACACAGCAATGAAATTCTCCCAGATCTGCCATCGCTCATAATTACACTTGAGCGCTTCCTGAAGGGTGCGGAATGCTTTCTCCCTACCACACACACAAAACAGAAAGATCAGTGTGTTTAGCAGAACTACTGTTAACAGAAGTTGCTTGCTTGCTTGTGGATGTACTGTAGTATTAAATAGTGTATGGCTAAACAACAAGTAGTTTTCATGTTCTCCCTTCCAAAAACTGGTTTTGGCAAACTTGCAGTTATAGCATGTGGCAATGAATAATAGTTGTCATACAGAAACCTAGTGAGCTGTCTACAAAGAGAGCATTTTAGGTAGAAAGCTTGTTCTAAAAAGTAGAGGTAGTCAGCATAATTACTGTACACTACCTCATGGTTGATTCCAGAGTCTGATGCAGGCATGTTGATAAAGTTAATGGTGCAATACTCTAAACAAAGAGATACTCGGTTGAAAAAAACAAAAAAAACAACTTTATAACTCAAAATCCAAAAGTAAAAACGTGAAAGTGTGAAAAGGAAAGGAAGAGAAAGAAAGAACATAGAAAAAGCAAAAGAAATTGAAAGAACTAAAGAATGAAAAGAAAAAATGTTTAGCAAAAATTAATTTAATAAAACAGCCAAACAGCAAATGAAGGGAAAAAGAGCAAAAGAACTGAAGAGAGGAAAAGAAACGATGAGTAAAAGAAATCAGAGCAAAAGAATGAGAGAAAGACTGACAAGGGGCTAAAGAGAATGAAAGACTGAAAAAATGAAAGGGAAAGAAAAACATTGAAAGAGTGCAGGAAGAATGAACTAAAGAAAGAGCAAAAGAAAGAGAAATAAAGAAACAGATGGTGACGAAGCAAAATATCTAATGACAAAGAAAAGCGAAAGAAAGAGAAACTGGTGCAAGAAAGAGCTAAAGAAAGAGAAAGTGAAACAGCAAAAAAGAGCGACAAAGCAAAAGAGAAAGAAAGAGTGAAATACTCAAAGTGATAAAAATGGATGAAAGCGAAAGAAAAAGAGTGAAAAGAGTAAAAGAAATAAAGCATGAAAGAGCAAAATTGTATTGGAGTACGTTTTACAAGAAAATAAAATTTCAGTCCTACTACTTCAAAATTTCATGTTAATTTGAGGTTACTTGATGTTTCATTGTAATTAATTGTGAAATTTACTAGCAACTTCTCAAAGAAAATTGTTTCTACACCAAATTGTTTTTAAGAGTACTGGATCATTAGCTTAGTAAAATGCTCCGATCAAACTACATGGAATCCACCGAGTTGAGTCTCCAGTGCACCTCGTGAGAAATGCACACAGATCGCTGACAGAGCATTTCAAATCAATCACTTACAGTATGAGCTTTCAGTTAGCACATCGCCTGTATAGGCTGCAAACAACAACACAGATCACAAGGTTTTGCAACAGATATTTTTGTAAGCGCTGTCAACAAAAGCCTATGACACAGGGCTTGACATGGGTTTCATTGTAACATCTAAATCCTAGCTTCCTTTGAACACATGCAGGTGTGCGCACAATCTCTCCCACACACACACACACACTTCCTCTGTTCTGGATGGTCCCTAGGAGCATTAATCAGGTTTTAATAGAAGATTCCAAAGACTCATCTCAGGGATGAGTGCACAGAGCTAATTGGACGAGGGGCAAAGGAGAGGAGGAATCCCTCAGGTACATGCCGTTACAGTGGTGTTCCAGGAAACATCTCTGGTCCTCACAGGAAAACAGCAAAAACCTCCAATAATGTCAAGCAACAAATGTCCTAACTGGCATTTAGCTTCCAAATCTGGTTAATATTGGCCGGTTGGTAGTGTGGTGAAGTGCTGGCTCCTGGGGTAGACACAGCAAGAGCCCTGAGGAGATTTATCTTTGCAATTACAGCTGCCAAAGTCATTCCTGCAGTAACTGAAAAGCAAGGAGGCCTCTGAGGGTCCCCAGCGGATGCAGGATGAAGGAAATAGAAAAGCAGCATAAATCAGGTCAACTGGAACCTGAATAGGGGCTTATCTACAGTTTTTACTTGGGTGAGAGATAAGTGTGTGAGAGCAGTGCTAGCTATTTTTTAGAAATTCACACATACGTCAAGTAGTCCATCACACTCTATCATGGGATGGGAAAAAAAATCAATAGAAACAGTACTAATGTATCTATATACACTACAGTTCAAAAGTTTGGAGATTTCGTTTAATGTTTTTAAAAGAAGTTTCTGAAACTCACCATTTATTTGATCAAAAATAAAGTAAAAGCAGTAAAACTGTGAAATATTACAACTGTAATATTGTGATGTGTTCCTGTAATGGCAAAGCTGAATTTACAACAGCCATTGCTCCAGTCTTCAGTGTCACATGATCCCTCATGCGTCCTTGCTGAATTAAATTTATTTCCAAAAGAATCTTAGTTACCCTAAACTTTTGAATGGCATTGTATGTCACCCACCCCCCTCCCTAAACAAATCATGATTACTTTATTATATATGGCCAGCAAAAGAAAATATGCGTGAGACAATCTTAAACAGACCGTGAAAACTGTCAATTCAAAATTAGTTTTACTAGTGCTTGGTTTTTTGGAGGGCTCTTAAAATTATAAAATGTACATATTTCTCCTTGTCTGCTGCCTTTGAAATCATAGCCCATCCAAAATACTGAAGGAAAGCTTAACTGGCTGCTTATTACGGTCTTTATTACAAATACCACTGTTGAACAAAAAAATAAATGCTTTTATTGGATTAAAACACCAGCAAAACAAAGCTTTGTTGATGTAGCCTTTACTCTTAGCGCTTACACATATACTCACTTCATTCTCAGTTTGATGTAGGCCGTGGAGAGGTTGTTCCATGCTTCTGAATTCTAAATGGAGGAGAGTAGCGATCAGAGTCAGGTCCACGGGTGAAAGTAATTTGTCAAAATAAATCATTATAAATAACTAAGAAACCAGACATCTACAGAATATTTCCTAATAGCTTGTTTACTCGTTTCCTGGATGGAGTATTAAGCCTGCCTCTTGACTACATTTGAATTTTAAGTACACCATTAGGAGTATAAGAGGCTCCTGTACTACATATAATGGTCTGTGCTTTATTTATAGATGCATAAAAGCAAATAGAAGCCTGTAAGAACAAAAACAGGGAGGCATTCGCAGACACAATCAATTGATTACGTTAAGACATAAATCATATGACAGCACAAGTACTGAACAACTAAGCACAAGCCCTTTCTTTATGATCATATGACACTGATCTCCTTACAAGGACCGTGTGACTTACATCTGGTTCCAGTCCAACGCATCTCTGAAAAGCTTTGGCGGCCCCTTCATAGCCTTCCAGTGCAAAATACGCACAGCCCAGAGAGAACCACACACCCAACTGTGGAGATAAAAGACAGAGAAGAGAGCGTGAGAATGATGGAGTATTACCGACGAGGGCAAAAAGAAAACTGGGGAGACTTCAAGTGCTTCACTCGTCTTTTAAAGGTGTTATTCGGCCCTAAAAATGAATGATGTCTTTTGAACCCATGAACCTCAAGGAGTCTCTTTCATATGTTTTAAATCAGTTTCTTTTCCCCGAGTGCTCATCTTTGTATCTCTCTGGCACTCGTCCGTCTTTACTTCCAGTTCTAGGCCTAAAGGCAGCATTGGCTCGGCCAGGCCCTGCGGCAGTACTGCGAGGAGGTGTTAAAGATCAAGCTAGGGTCATCAATGAGTCCCTCAGGAAAATTACTCTATCGTCTTGCTGCCTGTGCTTCTGCATTATGGATGAAGGGAGGAATGAAAAATGAGTAAGGGAGGGGGGGGAGTTGTGCACTTTTTTGGTTCAGTGGTGAATGAACCTGACGCCACTTCATCCACACACTGCTGTCTCGCTGTTTTCCACTGTACTTCAGTGTTTCGGGAGAGATAGCCTTTACGGCTAGAGAATTTCACGGATACGGTACAAAATAGTTTAAAGGTTTAAAAAGATTATAAATTATATTGATTAGATGTCATTTTCAAAATGTTCTCTGCATATTACAAGAGCTTGTCACTGAGCGATAAGCACTGTTATTCAACGAAATTGACGTTAGAGAGTGGGATAGTCTTACAGATCCGAAACAGGGATGACGGTTTTTGTGGGCGAAGCCTATCTGGAGGCAGAAAATGGCGGTTTTCAAGTGGCAGTCTATGGAGCCATGGAATAAAAGAATTTAAAAAAAAAGGTAAATTTTATTTTATTTTTCAAAATTCAGACTTTATTCTCGCAATTCCAAGATTATATCTCACAATTCTAATAAGGAAAAACAACTCGTCTTTTCCCCTGGGCTCTTCTGGCTTTTTTTCCCTCAGATTTGACAAACTCACTATTTTTGAGTTAAGTCGAGTTATAAAGTCCGAATTAGGAGATATAAACTTGCATTTGAGAGAAAAAAAGTCAGAATTTAGAGATAAAATAAATGTTATGTAAAAATGTTAATAGTAAGGTTTAAATAATATTTCTAATAGTAAGGTTTAAATATTTCATGCTGTAACTGTAGGGCTAATACAATACGTCCCCTATGAACAGCATATGTGAATATTATGTAGACCTATTGTTTAAATCGAATTTATGCTTTAAAAGTAGAGTAATCATAACAGTTTTCATCCATAGTATGTCCATTTAAACGTCTGCGTTTGCATTCAAATGGTGGCTTTGACGACAGTATTCTATAAAAATGATTTGCATTCCGATCTTGACATCAAAAGGCACAAAAATTTATTTTTCTTTTATTCCATGGATTTTACCCATTTACCTCCACTTGTTTCCCAGTGTTTTTCGGCAACCACTATGCGCGCGCAGCTGCAAGTGACGTAACTGACATCTACTCTGAATTGGTCTATTATTTTCTACATAAAAATGATTAATATTTTAGACTGTTGGGCATGTGTCCCGCTCCCATTACACTGTTTACAACTACAATCTTGTTTCTATATAAAAGTGTTGCATTGCACAGCAGCTCCAGCAACTTTATTGCCCGTTCATATAAAATACAATTATATTTACAGATATCATGTGAATTTCATGGCTATTTATTGTATTAAATAATGGTTGACCATTATTGTAGAAGCACCATAAAAATACTGAATCAAATTACTATGAAAGTTAAAAGATGTTCTCGTAATTTAATACTCAAACTACAGCAATTTTATTACCCCTGTCTATTTAAAATAAAATGCTATCCAATTATTTTCAAATACCACATGTGAACTGATTTTTGATAGTTGCATCAAGAGCAGGCTATGACTGTAATCAGACATTTAAATGACACTGGATGTAAATTGGATGTATGATGCTTTTAAAACGAGAGATTTTTTTTTATTCATGTTGTAACAGTAATGCCATCATTCGGCTCTCAAGTCAAAGGAACACTGGCCAGTACAGACAAAAGTTTGTAGAATACCCTGCATACAACGAAATCATTTCGGTAATAAAGGGGTATGGGTGGTTAATGTCTATCAGCATTTACAGGATGCTTGGGTAAGGACCATAAAGCTACGTACAAGTGCACGGCATACCTGCATGGAGTTGATTAGCAGCGAGCGTTCGAAACATTCCACGCACTGCTGGAATTCTTTGTGGCGCAGATGATGCAGAGCTTTGGACCTTTGGGCACGTGCACTGCGGTGTTTGGAAAGCTCCCATGCTCGGTCATAATACTCTGGATCCTTCAGCACGTCACCTAACAGACAGTAAAGAGATGGCATCTCCTTTTTCTCCAGCTCACGCCTCAAAATCTCCTCCGCCTGAGAGAAAAGAAGGTACCACCAGATTGAAACAAACTTTGACAGTTTTAATCCTCATATTGGAAAATATGCACATGGCCTGAAGTATGTGGAGACCTTTTTTTTAATATTTGGTTTGTCTAGGCTCCTTAATTCCAGTTAATATGCCACTTTATATAAAAACATTCTTTTTATATAGAATTATGTGCTGAAACTTTGTTTCGGGAGGGTCTTTTTTTAATCCAGAATGACATGCAAAGCAATTTACTCAATCCTTCCTTGAAAGAACTGGACTGTCCTGCACAAAGCTGGACCTAAACCCCACTGAACACCTTTGGTATGAATTGGATCATTCAGATAATTTTGTGTCCGAATAGGAGCGACTTTCCTAAAAACTACTGTAAAATCTTTACAGAAGAATGAAAGCTGTTAAAGAGGACCAACTCTTGATTAATGCCAATGGTTTTGAAATTGGGTGTGGTGTGTGGATGTCCATAGTGCATAGCAGGGATTAAACTAATGATATAGGTATGCTGTTACATTCTTTTTATGTTATTAAAAACCACACTACTAAAACAATTCCTAAAGAAAAAAAAATAACTTAAAGAAACAGCAAGGGTCCAAAATCAATAAAACTAAAATTAAAAATAAAACAAAACAACTACGTAAAAAGCAAATAAATAAATAAATATATACATAAAATAAAAAATACAAATAAAACAAATAATAAGATTAGTAGATTATTTTCTACTCATTTCAAATGAGGTTTGCATTTTTTTTTGCTAAATCTGCAATATTAAATATTGTCTAAATATTGATTTGATAAATGAGTATTGTTTTCTAGCAATAAACATTAAAAGATGTCAAAATTAAGTAGATAAATGCCACAGAGATCCCAAATAAAATTTCAAACAAGAAACATCAGTTCTTGGTACAGAACAGAGAAGACCGGAAACTATTTTGGGAGAGGGGTTGAAAACAGGACTGAGTCAGACTAAAACCTTCATCTCTAACATGAGAAACAAGGACCAACACATCTTCAGTATGTGTGGCCTACAAATCCTTATGAACAGGAGAACTTGACATGGTAGGGCTCACCAGTACTACGCTACAGCCAGGAACAGCTTCTCTAAATGTAAAAGCCCATGAACTCTTTGTTTAAATCTAGCTGGCGAAATTCTGCTGCCATTAACACATACTCTTACAATCACTGTGAATGTGGCTTCACTCTGAAATACACTGGATGCTGGGCTATATTACAGTGCATCTCTCATCGCCTCCTGCCCTTCCACCCCTGCTGGTATTCATGGGAACGGATGGATAATTGGCTTTTTGCAAACGCTCAGAACTAAAGCCGTCGTGGGAGAAAGGGGGTAGGCGGCAATAAAATTCTCAGTGCTTGCCCAGCACTTCTATTTGGGTGCTTATTTATTTTCGTGGGTACACATAATTTGAGAAGTGGGAACAATATCTCTTCGTACTCGACACAGTCGTTACATAAAAAAGAAAGCTCAAAACCTGAAGGCCCAGACACAGGATGAATAAGCCATTTACTCGGGTAAAAAAAAAAAAAGTCTCATATTTCTGTTCTATAAGAACAACACCGATAAGAGAAGGTAATGCAGGAGAGGAAGAGAACCTCATGGTCTGACAGCAACTGAATGCTCCTTTGTTCCTCGTGGCCGTTATAAACTGCACATTTCACATTGCCTACAAACAGCAAGGTGCCATTGGAGCCGACCAAGGTTTGTGTAGCCCAGTCAGGCTGCAGTTTCCTCTGATGGATCTCATGACTGCCAACAACACAAATGGATGCTAATCGGGGGCTAGGTTATCAGTTTCAATGCTAATAACAGGTTGGACATTTTAGAAAGGAAACTGAAAAATTCTGGTGCCAGGAAGTACGTTTACTATGGTAAATTCTCTGAACTGCAAGAAACCCCAAACCCTTTAGTTAAAGCAGTAAACCTTTAGTTCTAATGTAAAGTGTTTTGTTACCAATTGTTTTCTTAACTTAGAATGACAAATGCACTTTCTACGGAACAGGGAAAACTAAAGGCCTGGGGGGGGGGAATGTTTTCAATAAAAGGTCATGAAAACAAACTCTTCACCTTCATAAAATATTAATCTTCAACATCAGGAGGTCAAACTAAATTTTATACATATTATATATAGCTGCTTTATCTTCTGCTCATATGAGATCTGGATTTTTTACAATCCCATTATCAATTAAATAGACAATTTATAAAATAATTTAAAAAAATTGCAAAAACGTCAAATTAGTAAAAAAAATAATAATAATTGTACTACAAATTCACATTAGATAATAGTCATCTGACAGCAATCACTGCAATAGAATTGGATTTCCTGTCTTAAATACTAATTAAAAAGGTAAAATGATAATAATAAATGTAATGTAAAATAAAGTAAAAGTAGTGGGATACCAAAGTATTAATGAAAAGAGCTTTTACACAGTAAATTCCAACAGTAATCTGCAATAACTGATGCAAGCTTTCATGGGACAATAAATTGAACTCAAATCAAATAGACATCAGTACACATCCCTCGTGCTCTGAAGATGTTCACTCATTAAACGAACACAGAATCTCATGGATTAATCCATCAGCAAAACTCAAAGTAACAAAACATTTCTTCCCACTCCAGTCTTGCTGATTTGTGTATGCACCGTTTTCTCACCTCACTTTCTCTCTGCTTCACATATTTCACTGATTTTCTAATTTCTTTCCTTTCATATGAAGCATCACTCCCTTTCGCCTGTCTCTGTATTTTGTCTTTTACTTTCTTTTCTACGCATACCTGCAGTTTATGGCTTTAAGCTTTAATAAGAGCGCAGGGAAAAGTAGATAGAGGGAAACAGGGAGAGAAAGAAAGTGAGAGAGTCAGTATATCAGGTACTACAGTGGAGTGGATGTCAGTACATTTTTATAATATTACAGCTCAGATTGGGGGTGATTGGCTGGTTTTATTAACCTCAGATGTACCCTATAATCTGATTGGCACACAAAGAGGACGGTAACTTAATAAAGCTGTGAAATGGCTCCCAGAAATCTGCACTAACACACACAGCGAGAGAGATGTGTTGTTAGAGCATGCTGACAGGAGCTCATATAGAAAGGAAAGACGAAGAGAGCTGGAGGAGAGATAGAGGATAAAGGGACGAGATAGATATGGCAAGAGGTAAAAGTAGCAATCAATCCCTCTTCAAGATCTTAAACAGAAGTCACTTTCTCTTATCCCAACTTAATATGCAGAGACTACTATGAGCAAGTCATTTGTAGGTCGATTTCCCTGAAGAGTAATCACTGTAAGGCTATTAAAACAATGATCTGTTTGTTTGAACATATCGTCCAACCAGACAACAACACTGGCTCAACCAATGGCATGAATTTAGGGAAGTACTATTCATTTAAACTGATACTTAACTGGTTTGAAGTTTTCTTTAACAAAACATATGTGAGTAGCGTACCTTGCCGTGCTGTCCCATCCTCTCCAGGCAGACAACTGCATCCTCCCAGAGTTCCAGTCGTTCGTAGATTAGCAGCGCAGAACTCGTCAGGCCCAAATCAGTCAACAGACTCGCCAACTGCCTCTAAACACACATATACATACAAACAGCGAGCCAAGATCAGTCAACATGGCCCACCTTCCTCTAAATACACACAGTATGTGGGAGGCACTCAAAAATATATATTTAGCATGTGTACAGAGCCAAAAATATAAAAAAAATAAATAAATAAACCAAATGCGTTCAGTGATTTGCAGTTCACTTTGGTTTATTTTTTTACTTTATTTTGGCACTTTACAGATATTACCAGGGGCATCATTAAGATATTTTATTTGAGGGTACAAAAGCAGCAATTACCCCCTCCTGGCTCACTTTGTGACCTATCTGAAATCACATATTACATTACATTAATTAATTAATTTATTTTCTACAGATTTATATTTATTTAGCGTGAATCGGGTTCAAATCACGACCTGGGATACATTATTTAAGATACATTGTTGAGAGATACATTTGATACATTACCTGAATTTTTAAAATTTATTTACTTCTAAAAGTATATATACTACTCACAAAAAGTTAGGGATATTTGACTTTCGGGTGAAATTTATGGAAAATGTAAAAAGTTCATGATACAGTGATATTATATCATGAAAGTAGGGCATTTAAGTAGAAACATGCAATAGTAAATTCTTCATTTCAAACAATTTATTGAAACAAAAGCTAACAACAGTGGTGGGTATTCCACAACAAAAAATATCAATGTCTCAATAACTTGTCATGTGTCCTTGAGCATCAATTACAGCTTGACAACGACATCTCATGCTGTTCACAAGTCGACTTATTGTCTGCCGAGCCACGGCATTCCACTCTTCTTGAAGGGCTGCCCTTAGGTCATTGAGGTTCTGGGGAGCAGGGTTACGGCCCTCTACACAACGACTCAACTGATCCCATAGGTTTTCTATGGGGTTCATGTCTGGAGAAAGTGCAGGCCACTCCATTTGAGGTACCCCAGCCTCCAGCAGCCGTTCACTGATTATGCGACCTCGATGAGCTGGGGCACTGTCATCCATGAAGATGAAATCAGGCCTGTGTTGCTCATGCAGAGGCACAATGACTGTAATAATGATAAATATATATATATGATGGTAGTATTGGCTTGTCACAGTATCATTCACAAGGTGTAGGGCAGCTCTGTATTCACTAGACACACCTGTCCAGACAGGCTCGTCTAGTGACAACAGTGGCTGATGCATAGCGTTCTCCTGGATGACTCCAACAGCTTTAGCAGCCATCATTTCTGCTTAATGGTAACCAACTTTCATCAGAGAACAGCACTGAGGCCCACTGGCTCCTCATCCAGCACAAATGCTCCCTGGCCCATGCAAGACGATGATGCCTGTGCCTGGTGGTGTGGTCAGGTACCCTTGCAGGTCGTCTAGCACGCAGACCATGCTGATGTAAGCCGTTTTGAATGGTCTGACATGACACTCGGATGCCTCTCACCTCCCTTAAGTATGCCTGGAGTTGAGTGGCATTCAACACCCGGTTCCGCAGGGCACTGTTCACAATGAAGCGGTCATCAGCATGGGATATGGCCAAAGGACGTCCACTTCTATGACTTTCTGTGACTCTTCCAGTCTCTCTATGTCTCTGTTGCAACCTGCTGATGACACTCTGTGACACTCCAAGCTCAGTGGCAACTTCCCTCTGAGAACATCCCATTTGAAACCTCGCAATGGCCAGGTACTGTTGATCAATTGTTAGGTGTCGACTTATGATGTCCAAATGTGAACAGCATGATGAAGAGGACTGTTTAAATACAAACTGTCATTGAACCAGAACATTTAGTGGTCGATTCATGGATCAGACTTGATCAGAAAAACACTTGTTTTGATTTTTGCAGTTAATCACCTTGTTAGAGAATAGCATGTTATGCAATAAGTACTGAAATATTGAATAGTTGGACATATGCATTCAAAAGTTTAGAGAAGGTCAAATTAAGTTAACCTGTAAAGGTTATAGTGCATTTTAGGTGCATTCTTAAATTTCACCCGAAAGTCGAATATCCCTAACTTTTTGTGAGTAGTGTATATTATATGCAAAAGAGCAGTTTTGACATTTTGTTTCACAGAAAAAAAGTGACGAGTTTAGAGTTGCATTAAGAGTGGTTACATGACAATTTTCATTTAAAAAAAAGTTATGAAATAATTGGACAGTGTTTTAAACAAATCGCCCTAAAATGAAATAAAACTAAAATAAAATAATAAAAAAACCCTCTAGAAGTCACCTACACTTCTCTATACCTTACCAAGGATATACACTGCCCCCCCCCTCTCATTTTCTCTGTCCATTTCTCTTACTGACCCTCTTTCTGAAAAGAAGCATTCCGTGGATGGCCATCTATCTCCACAATGTCATGCTTCACAGTCAGAGCTATATATACACATCTGTGCTATTAATGATCCTCGTCTTTCTATGATGAATGCTACTGGTTAAACGTGTGTTTACACTCTTTCAACTCTTCTGTCAGTCACAGATCACTTAAGAACAGATGGATGAAGTGCCAAAAAGGATGAAGAGTCGTAGGCTGTGTCCACTGTAAGTCCGTGTATTTCTGATAATAAATTTACAGAGATGTGCTCCGCCCCCACTGGAGATCATCTACTGAAGTTTTTGATGCTGATGTATAAATCTGCTGTATTTGTGGAGAGTATAATCACACTGAACCAACATCACCCTCGACCTCGAATATCAACGAGACATCACAGACACGTAGCTGCAAGCGGTTCAGCGGCAGGAAATGCTCAATTTCTCCTTCACCTTTCGGTCCTATGACAAACCTTCCCCCTCCTCCTCACCCGCCTTCAGTGGCATATCACGTCTCACAGGCATTATGGGTACCTATAAACCTAGATATATACACACCAGTGAGGCTGACAGTGATCATGTAACCTATCAGCCAGGAGACAAAACATGATGCTACAAACTAATACAGAGAAAGAGAGAGAAACAAACACACACACACACACAGAGCTCTGCTCAGTATAAACACTTTCAGTCTTATTTTTCTTTATTCATCTTAAGTTTATTTCTTATTTATTTGTTCAATTAATGTAACATGTTTTAATATATAATTTATTTTTAAATATTAATTGTAGTACTCGGTTTCATTTTATCTACCCATGACAATTAAACACCTTTACTTTAAACTACACATTAAACTAAGAACACTAAGAACATATATATATATATATATATATATATATATATATATATATATATATATATATATATATATATATATA
>NW_015505197.1:2296452-2306803 GCF_001515645.1 Sinocyclocheilus grahami | reverse complement strand
GCATTTAATACACAGAGCTGTAGATCACTGCTATATCGCGTTCATAATCGCAGATGAGTCGCATTCGATTATGACCGCGATATTGCATAGCTTGTCAGTGTAAGTGTTTTTATTTATGCCATTAATGTTTTTGTTAATACAGAGTATAGCACTAGTCAACGAAATGAATGTAACATGGCAAAGATGAATGCACTTTTGGAAGTTGAATGTAAGGGAAATGTCATTTTGGAATTTCTGTGGTTTAATGTGATATTGTTGTTCATGATGAAATTTTCTTTTATTGTTGTAATTAATTTATAGCATTAACAAGATGACCCGTTCAATTCTTTTTGGAGCTATGACTGATTGAATGTAATTTTAGTTCAGTGCCTTGATTAGTATCGACCAAGTTCAGAGGCTGTCATATGTGTATGTCTATGTTGTGTATTTTCAACAGTTTCAATATGAAAAATAACTTTTATATTAATTCAATGGATTTATTGCATTTTGGAAAAAAAAAAAAGTGTCATGGATTTATTGCATTATGGGGAAAAAAAGAATACAAGTTTATAATAAATCTTTGAAAATCAAAATCTGGATTTTTAATGTTATTATAACCTAAAGATGCTATGTGAAAGTTTGAAACCGAAAATAGTGGTTTTCATCTTGCCACTTTCTTGGTAAAGAAAACAGATTTTTACTCAAATTAATCAAAATGGACTTATAGCGTTTTGGAACTATATATATATATATATAGATATATAGATAGATAGATACACATATTATATTTTGATATATAACTTTTTTATCGAATATCTACTTTCCATTTAATAAGCTACTACTGCTACTACAGATGAAATTATTTACATTTTATTTTACTTTGAACCACTGTTATTTTATTTTATTCACACTGCTATTTTAATTTATCGTACAATTTCTAATTTTACGACAGCAAATACAAAGTTTTTGTCTTGACAATAAAACACTAAATTTGAAAAAGTGACATACAGAGAGAGAATAAAAGTAAAAGTAACAGAGAAAGAAAGGCTTTGGGAGCCCATGTGTGCAACTTTTCTATCTTTTGATTTCCTCATTCATTTCATCTCCAACAAAACTGCCACAGTGAACGCTTTTCTGATTCATGCCAAAATGATTCAGTCTGAAAGCAAATCCAACAATTTCTGAAATCTGTTCCCAAAAAAACAAACAAAAAAACCCTTTATGCCCTCCAACGCTCTGCCGTCTCTTTACCCGACAGAAACGCACACACTTTTCTCTGGCTGCATGCTGCTCTTGTCTCTCTCTCTCGCTCTCTCTCGCTAGCAGTTTTGCAGCATTCTATTCCCCTGCCAGCAAAAGAACCGACTTCAATTCCAGCTTTATTGCTGTTCACTGTTATTACACAGAGTGTGAGCAATGTCATCCACAGGACTGATCACATCAGCCCTCCCTTCTTTTAATCTATCTATCCATCCCTCCCTCCACTCACTCTTTTTCTATTCAGTTATTTCACTCCTTTTTTTCCGAAACCCTTCATCCATGCTGACCTGTTACAATTTGCCGTTCTCCTCCATACATCTTTTTTGCTTTTTTCTGATTTATTCACTTGTTTAACAACCTCTCTTTTCAGAAAACATTAGTTTGCTTCGCATTAGTTGCATTATTGCCCAATCAAGCAGGAACGGAGAGTTAAATGTTGCTTTATTACCTGACAAACACTGTCAAAATGAACTCATCGTCTCATATTCCTGGATGCCCTCACCGTGTATGGGAAATGAATTTCATATTCTATCTGCCAAAGTTCTATTTGACGCGACACTGGCTGTATAACCCAGCTGTTGTGTTTACAGAAATGGTTTTCTGAGAAGTAGATAGATAAGTAATGGCTGCCTACGCTCATTTGAGGTGATTAGCTCAATGCACTTGTGCGTCTGGTAATGACAGAAAATATGCAAGCAAATCAATTTAGGCACCAACAAATGAGTCAATTTCTGTTTCAAATTAACTCAGGTAATCTGGCTGTATAATGTGTGAATTATTCCCAACATAAATTCAGACATAATGAAGATGAGAAGAAAAAAAAACTCAATCAAGGGTAAAATGGGTTCTCAGACCAAAGTTCTTTTATGCAATTTTAAGCGCACACAGTTTCGTTTAAGCGTTCATTCATTCATTCACTCACTCATTCATTCATTTGTAGGGTTTATGGAAAGCCTCCATTTAGATAATCCCTAGTTAAATGTGTGTGCATGCCATAAAAGGGCAGAGTTTGAAGAACATGAGTGTTTCTAAAGCATGATCATTTTGAGAAACCAGAAGATTTATATAAACAAACAGGAATTCAGTTCACCTGTAGGTCCCAGAGATGAGGTGCCCGGCAGGTGTAGAACATCTTGAGTCTCTCAGTGACGGGACAGTTCTTCTCACTAAAGAAATCCACCAAGGTCTGAAAGAGAACAAAGTGACGTTTAGAACACTTCCAGTCTCATTTTTCAACCATTGCTGCTTTCTCCAAAGACATTTTTCTCTTCTGCCATTGCGATTATGGTGAAATAACGCAGATTTTCCTCAGAATTCACTACAAGAAAACAAGGTAGTTCACAGAACTGAGCAGCCATGAGCAAGGATTTCAAATCATGAACTTGTGGAGAAACAACAGCCGAGCAGCTCTCTCCAAGTATTACAGACCTCCGTGGAACACAAAGACATTAATATAAAGAGCATTTTAATGCGCTTAAGGTTTGGTGATATGTGATATGTGATCATGTTAAAAACACCCTTAAGCAAATAATATGCATTGCGGTGCAAACAATTTAAAAACTATTCCAGTGACTCAACCATTCACATTAAGACCTAAATATATTTTCCAATCAGTAACAAGAAGATGGAAAAAAGTGACTGAGATGCATAAAACTATAAAAATTCCAAATTCCAAGAATGACGGCAATAACAAATAGATGTGCCAGCACATGCCAAAATGACAGCATCTTCATTTAATTTTTTTTCTGAGATCCCTCTCTGCTCTCCATGGAGAAACGCTACAGGGTTTGACTGCTGCGTAAACTCAGTTAAAACATGTGCAGGCCTGCTGTTTGAGACTCTAGTAAAAAGATCAACACTCATTCTGTTCACAAACCATATTTCAACATTTCAAAAAGCAATAAGACAAAACACAATAACACAACGCAGCTGTGTATGACATGCAAACAAGGCCGCAAACACAAATTAGAAGCATCGTTGCCTGAAAATAACAGAGAGAGCACAAAATGTGGTTTTTGGTCATTACCCTACAAATTTTTAATTGACACCCCCAACTGTCAATCATTATGAACATATGGACTGCAAGCAGAACTAAAATGAAGAGAAGACAGGAAAATTGTGCCATACTGTACCAGCTTGAATATCTCCCCCCAAGATGCTGTAAATAACTTCATGTGGAACTGATGTCTGCAACATTTGAGTTCCAGAACATTTCAAAATCAAGCTAAAGAAAAGAAATGCTACATATTCCAGAAAATGCATTTTTTTGAACTGACAACAAAATGCAATAAAGAAGTAATTTTCCAGCTTTGGTTGGGGGTTCACTTCGGAAGAAATTCATCTGGAAATAAAACTTCCGACTGAGTAGATACGATCAGTTTCTATGGAGGATGGCAAAGCTCATCTGCGGGTAGCAGATAACTAATTACTTAGCATTTCCATGGCTGGAAAATGTCTCAAATATATAAGTGCTAATCTACCGATCAGGAAGGGTTGAGGGAGCAGCTGAGAAATGAATTCCGATGTGGAAGAGCACCACGACCGCCCAGTAAACACGCATATCACCGCGACGTCTATTAGACAGTGCATCATCTTTAAGCATCACAATTTTTTTAACAATTTTTGTGCACCTAACATCTGATGTAGCTTTGAAAATTAAAATATTTGAAATAAATATTTCACTCAAATGAAAAATATTTATTTTTACATCAAGATGTTTTAAAGCCAATATGCTGTTATTTGATATCTAAGAAGATATACAAATATTATTAAAATATATAAATTACATATAAATTCTATCATAATTTTTACTGAATTAATTAAACCAGTACATTTGAATCTAAAATCCAAGAGTGTGCTTTTAAGGTGTACCCAGTATTTCTTTTATTAAAGAAAGAACAATCAACTAAAAAGCATCTTTGAGGACTTATAAAACCATTAATCAGTTGTCAGTCAAAATAAATAATGCACCGCATGCAAACAGTGCCGGAAAACTGAAACACACAGTAATAACTAACAGAGTTATTGAAACATGCCACTGAAACTGTGGATAAAGGTACAGATTTAGATACACATCTTCCATTGATTTTATGTGATGGAAAACTCAAAAATGACACCACAATGACTAACAAAGTTATACTTGAGCTCTCTCTGCTCACGCCTTTTACAAAATGGGCCAAAGGAAACTCCCCCACAGTTGACAATTTGGCAGTTTAGTTTGGATTACATGTAAACCTTTCCATGGAGGAACTCCAAGAGCCAAATACAGCGGCAGGAGGAAATTACATCACTGAGCACACTTCATGACTCGGCATACTTTAAGAGAGCAGGACAAGAATAGCCCCTATGGAAACTCAAAATTCATTCACAGCAATTTAAATGCAATCTAGCAGTAAAGTAGAAGAACCATAACTGCTTTAGCACTTTGTATTAGTAAAACTAGGCTAGTAGTACTTTTTAAAGACCTAACTAAAATCAAAAGTTATCAAGAGTTATGAGGCTTTCTGGTTCATGCCTGTGTAGCTCTGAGATCATCCATATGCTAGTGTATAAAACAAAATAACATAACATAAAACATAACATAAAACAACAAAACAAAATATAAAACAACAAAACATAACATAACATAAAACAAAAAAACATAACATATAACATGACATAACATATAACACTTAGCATAACACATAACACATAACACATAGCATAACACATAACATATAGCATAACATATCAAATATGATGTAACAACATAACATATATTTTAGGAAGTACACTGGACAATTCCTGATCATAACCAAACTAAAAACAGACTTTCGTGTAAGTTTAGTTTAAAACTGGGCTGGTTCACTGAGAAAAAGGAAGCTAAAATTGATTAAGATGATGAAAATACTTTATGTCTAGTCAGTCACTTGTCATATATTTATACATGCAGTGTGCATCTGTTGTAGATTATATATATATATATATATAAAAAACATCTCTCCAGTGAATTACTTCGACAAAACAGTTTTTCTGCTCCAAAAATACGCAATGAAGTCTCTTTTATTTCTTCTCTCAACGTTGCCATGAGAAGCCTAAATCCATACCAAAGACCCAAGCTTCCAACTTCTATTTCAGGGATATTATTGATTAAGCACTGAAATTGAATTTTACGTTCAGAGAAATCTATTTCATCCAGTGCCTGATCGGAGTAAATGAAAAATAAGAGGGTGGCAGCCGATAGCGTGTGGTGTAAGCCCCGCACATGCAAATTGTGCAATCACAAAGAGCGCCTCTATTCCAACAATGCACCAGACTCTGCCATTCTGAATATACAATGGGAATAAAAAGTTTTCTGAAGTTCTGGCCCACTCCGTGGCCTAGATACTGGCGGCTCTAAACTGTGAGAAAAATGCAGAGCACATAGGCGAAGTGCCTCTCTGCCATTTCTGAATACATACTCTGCACTCTTGATCTCAGAAGAAAGGCCAGAGGAGGCAGAGGAAATTAAGTTTGTTAAGTACCGCAGTGAAACTCGAACCGCAGCGAGACAGAGGAGATAAGAGTCTCTGCAATAGTCACAGAATGTCACGACTGTTCAGGATGGAAACAAAAATCTTTCTGGATTGATTATATTATCTGTGAAGTTGATGAGTATTTATGAATGATTGAGTGAAAATGTTCAGTATGTTCCTGGAATTCACTCAATCAAGAACAAGAATTTCAGCCATTAATGGAGGCCTGTGTCAGCAGCTAAACATGCAATAAAATTGCCTGGAAAATGGCTTTATTAATCAAGGAGCTTGTAAGTCAAACTCTATAGCGCCACCATCACCACAAAATTAGAAACATTTACAGTTTCATCAGAATCTAAACAAAATGACTGCAAACAGTCGCCGATGCTTAAGGCAACACACAATATTAAGAACAAAGCCTATGTAAACTTTCGTAGGGCACAATTTGTACAAATCAAGTTATCATCATCTTGTAGAAAGAATATATGCTAACATCTTTTATATAGCTTCTTCAGGGCAGTACTGAAACAATTTTTATGATCTTATTTTTCAAATTGAAATCACTCTTATTAAAAAAAAGAGCTAAACACATTCCATATTTGGCTAAAGGGCATGCAAACGTTTGAGAAAAGAGAGGCATGTAAACTGTATGTGGATTTGAACTTCAACAAAGCACTACCTGACTTTCTTCAACATTTTCCTCTCTCTCCCTCATCTTTTTAACTTTGTTAAAAGTGTTTGGTCCTTCTTCACTCATCTGAGAGTGTGCTGTCACTCTCTCGCCATTGTTCCGGGGTCCTGCTCAGCTGGGACTGAACTCGCCTGGAACCATGTTCCTCTAACTCTGTGATGGACAGGTGCTTGTGTGACTTGCTGTGATCTCCTGTCAGACTCAAACTTGCCCCTCAGGGTGGCCTCAAAGAGTCAGCCTCCCCTAATGATCTGTCACATTGAGTTTTGGGATGTCAGAGAACAGCTTAAACACTTAAAACTTAAAGGAAGGAAAAAAGCAATCAAAAAAAAAAGTAGAGCAATGTGTCACACTGAACTCTGCTCACTAATAACCTTCCATCAGTCATATGTTCATACAGAAAGTGTCTCTATAGGCTCTTAACTGATGATTAACTTCAGCGCTCATGGTCATGTCTATGGGCATCACTTGAACTCAAAAAGAGGGATGTCATCATCAGCCACAGCAAAAGGACAGAGTTTAACTACTGCAACACTTCTTTATCTGTGTTTTGTCAGCAGCAGACAGTGCTAATAACAATAACAATAAGTAAAATAGAAACAAGTAGTACTACTACTACTACTAATAATATAAATGGATTGAAATGTATAATTGTATAATTATTAATGTATAATTAATATAATTTGGTGTTTCCCACTAGAGTTGTTTATAATAATAAAAATAATGTGTCTCACTACAGTAGATTTAGGCAGACAGGCGTGTTTTCCCTAGACTACATTTTAATTTATGACCATTTAAGAAGCCCTGCCATTCAAATATGACTGATGACTCCATAAACTTAAACCATAACCTGAGCAGTAAATCCCTTTCAGAGCAGAACAGATGCTTCTGAACAGCTATATAATGTCTCTGTGTGGTAAGATGGATTTACACAGAGGACAGAATGTGTCAGTCCTACAAAGAACAAATTACAATAAATAAAAAAAAATTCCAATCTGGAATAATGGACAAATGAACCAGTTTCTTTGACAATGTGACAAGTCTTTCTGCTCCTCAGAAAGTCATTGGAAGCCGTACTTAATTTGATCAAGAGGACAAGAAGGGCCAGGCTGTCCCGTTTCCTCCGCGACAAATCCCATTCTCCAATCCTCCCTAAAATCCCCCCCACACACAAATGCACAAGAATACACACCGAACATTTCAGCACTTCTTTGGTTTTACTGTTCTGGATTTCCTCAGTAAAACATGGACACAAACTGTCATGACAAATGACAGAGGAAACGGGAAGCAGCCAAAGGGGAGCTAAAGCATCCTACTCCCTCTGGCTTATCTGTCCATTTCTCTTGCACACACACAAATGCAACAAAAACAACAGAAGGAAATCTGGGATCTCATTTCTCTGGGTGTTTTAAAATTGTGAAACTATTACACTGAAGCCAGTAAATGTATGAATCAGCATTCTGAATGAAGTGTCACTTCCTTACAGCTCATTAAAGAGAAGAAATGTACAGTCTGTGACTAAAACCATGACTACGGAGTCTCTGGCTCCTAGAATGAAACAAGAAGTGGTTTTTAAGTTTATTTCATGTTTTTAAAATAAGTCTTTTATGTTCACCAAAACTGCATTTATTTGTATATTGTGTGAATATTGTGAAATATTACCACTATTAAAAACAACTGTTTTCTATTTTAATGTTTTAAAATGTAAATTATTGTACTGCTTAATATTTTTGTGAAAACTGTGATACATTTTTTCCAGCATTTTTGATTAATAGAATGTTCAAATGAAATAGAAATGAATCTGAATATCTTCAGTAGCAATTTTGAACTGTGTCTTACCTGTGTTTGCATCATGGCACGTTCAACTCTCCGTGAGCTTCCTCTCTCCAGCTTAGTCCTCAGGCACAGTGATGTCACTTCCACTGCCCAGAACTTTGGCTGAGACAGCAAACACTGAGGAAGAAAGAGAGACATGAAAATATCACTCAGGGTGACAAAGATTTTTCACACCCCCATTTTCATGCATATGAAATCATATGTGCAACTGTATCGTAAAGCAAGAAGAGAAATTCCTCTCACATTCTCAACCACAGTGACAGCAATCATACAAATACCACACTATTTTTAAAAAGTTATCTACAACACACATCCCCGACAAACACACACCACTCCCTGCTTACAGAGACATGAGCGTTCGCTGGCCTGTATCACATCAGCAGAGCAGCAGGTAAGCAAGGGTTAGTGGACTCAACCCGTCTTAACTGGAGCAAGACTGACACGTCAATACTGAATATATGAGGTGTCTGTTTAAAACAGCACAAGGCATTCAAGAACTCTAGAAACACACATCTGCGCATGTGAAAAGGATTTTAAGTGGTAAATGCAAGGCTGTATATACTATTGAGCAAACCTTTGCATATTTACATTTATGCATTTGGCAGATGCTTTTAAAACAAAGTGACTTCCATTGTATTCAAAAGCATCACATTTTTTTTAATCAGTTCTTTGCTAGCGATGACCTTGTCATTGCTAGCGCCATAGTGCCTAGGGCGGGACAGATCACGATGCCGGCTCAACATCGTGATGTCTGTCAGCCATCGGCGATGGACGATGGCATCGTCTATCGGCCCAACCCTAATGGCCAATACTCAATTAGCAATAATAAATAAAGAAAAATACTACAAAATGTATATACATATTATATAAAATTTATATAACAAACTAACACAATAAATATAAACACCAAAATAAAAATATAAATACACTAAAATGAACAAACAAATGCTACAAGTGAATTTAGGGCATTGCAATATCATATTACACAGTATAAATTTATATTCATTTAGAGATTTGCTTATGATTACATTTAACAGTGTTAATAATTAAATAACTAATTAAATAAATAATGTTTTTAAATATTAACTCTAAATGAGTGTTAGATCATGGAAAAGGCCATCTAAAACGTAAAAATAGATTGTTTACAATGATGGAGGGACCCAGGCCACATCTAGTTCAAATATGTGCTTGTACATCTTTATAAGATTAAAATAAATCAAAAGTTAAATAAGCAAGCAGTCATTTAGCGGATGATTTTATCCTAAGTGTCTTACAGTACACTTAATACAGATGCTGGCAACAACTGAAATGCCAAAAATATTCCTTATATTGATTAAACAAATGCTTAAAACGAGAAATCGAGGCTCTGAAATGTGAAGAGGAATTAGTGGCAGCAACAGTGATCAGATCATGGGATCACAGCGCCAACAATAAGAGAAAGACAATAGTAAGTCTACCCAGAGTTCAGCAAGTCAATAAGAGACAATAAACCACTGTCAGACCCATGAGCAGTGAGCTAACTTGGGAGAGACAGAAGAGGAGAAAGGGAGAGGAAGGGTTGATCCTGGCCTTCTTGGACAGCAAGAAAGAGTATGAGTAATGGAGTATTTGTAGTCAATAAACACACACACACACACACACACACACACACATATACTGTAGACACACATACAGGTGCATCTCAATAAATTAGAATGCCATGGAAAAGTTCATTTATTTCAGTAATTCAACTCAAATTGTGAAACTCGTGTATTAAATAAATTCAATGCACACAGACTGAAGTAGTTTAAGTCTTTGGTTCTTTTATTTGTGATGATTTTGGCTCACATTTAACAAAAACCCACCAATTCACTATCTCAACTAATTAGAATACTTCATAAGACCAATAAAAAAACATTTTTAGTGAATTGTTGGCCTTCTGGAAAGTATGTTCATTTACTGTACATGTACTCAATACTTGGTAGGGGCTCCTTTTGCTTTAATTACTGCCTCAATTTGGCGTGGCATGGAGGTGATCAGTTTGTGGCACTGCTGAGGTGGTATAGAAGCCCAGGTTTCTTTGACAGTGGCCTTCAGCTCATCTGAATTTTTT
>NW_015505197.1:2246414-2295956 GCF_001515645.1 Sinocyclocheilus grahami | reverse complement strand
TAAAATTATATATATATATATATATATATATATATATATATATATATATATATATATATATATATAATATATATATATATATAAAAACACACACACACACACATATATATGTCTCATTATTTCAATATATATACATATATATTAATCATGATTTCAAGCACTATATCTGGATATCAGGAAAGGGTACCAGCACTTCGGTCCTCTGACCTACAAAGGGGAAGAAAGGAAAGATAAAAACGTACTGAAGTGTTTACATGTGATTTATGAGGACTTCAAGCCTGACTCATCAAACTCTAGCTCTTAAACCCGACATACACTTCAAAGCCTTCCCATCTTGCTTTTTAACTTCAAAGATCAGATATGCTGTGAAACACTGCTCACTCTCATCCTCCCTGTTTTTACAGCCATTTAATATGTGTAAGACACAGAATTTACTACATTTTACTACAACAGCAACACCTATGAAATATGCAGTATGAAGTATTTAGAAAAAAGTCTGTTGAACAGCAACATGTTAGTATCTCTTCTCAAATTATATATATATATATATATACACACACATATACATATACATACATGCACATACAATATACAAATGTGCTCTTCCAATTTCAGTTGTTCGAATTCCGTTTTTAACTAGGACAGTGACATTTTGAAATTAAACCATTTCGCATCAATAAAATTCTATAAATATTGATCCTCAAAAAAATTTATCACACAAAATACATACAAATAAATAAATATCACTCTCTGGACATGCAAAAAGAGCAGAAAAGTATTGTGACTTCATGGTGTATTTTAAACCATATTTATAGACAATGAAGCACAAACTCAATGAACTAAGTCTGACATTTAAATGTGCTGCCAACATTGATGAATTTGTCTTACAAGACTGGCAAAATGTCAGCGGATTTATTTTAAGAGGAAAATGGTTGTGGGCCCTGCTGAGGAGTAATGTTTCTGTAAAAAACACGTCAGTCTTCTGTGGTCCATGTTCTCACTGTGTGTTAGCCTACTGTACGACGGGGGTCTATATTTATCTGTGTGGAAACGTCTATATTTAAATTCACCCTTACTGTAACAGGCCTCACCCCAAATCTGTCTACAGACACAAGGACTCCAGCAAGACTACACTGCGAGAGTGTGTGTCACCAGTTGAGCTGCCTACCCAGACAGTATGCAGAAAAGTTATGCTGCCTCATAAGACACTTGATCTATGGCATGTATCATCACAGACAAAGCAGCCTTGATGCATTGCATCTAGCTCAGCATTAAAAAAAATGGCAGAAATTTAATATAGCATTGAAAAATATTGATAGAAAACAGATTTATATAATCACAAAGAAACAATGGTTCTCAGACAAAATAAGTAACAATATGAAGTGTTTAATCAAAGGTCAGGCTATATGTGAGACTAAGCTTCTTGTGCTACATATGTAGAGCATCTCAACTCACTTTTCAGATAGGACGCCATATTAGAAGATATCTTCTAGACACTAGAAAGCAAAACGTTTAAGGTTTGGTACAGCATTTCTCAGTTTTGGACAATCCTTCAAAAAATAAACCTGGCTATGTCTCTGAAGCACTGATGAACATAATGAATAACAGAGACACTTCGGCTGTCTCCAAATGGGCTGAACGTTTAAAAAAACTGAACGGCTGAACGGAAAAGGCAGAAACTGTTAGTGACATAAGCATTTTGGCAGTCCATCTTTTGGAAACTCGAGCTGATAATGTGTGGATTATTTTGTCTTTTTCCCAGCAAAACGTCCTGAGTTCTCTCTAAGTGTGTGCTATCTATCTTTCAGAGGAGCATAACCCAGGGTGCAAATCTGAGATCTGAACCTGATAACACAAGATCCCCGAGGGGGCGAAGAACGAGCAGCGCCACCCAAGGTCAGACAGAATCCAAGACAAAACCCAAACTCACTCAGACCATAACTGCATTTGGATGCACAAAATTGAATACAATACCTTAAAAAAATACCTTAATAAAAAAGCAGCTTAAAAAAAAAAACAGCCAAGAAGAGAGAAAAAACCCTCAAATGTTGGTGCTCTGAAAAGGCAGTGGGCTTCCAGAAATAAGTCCGCAGTCTCCATTTGGTTTTAAGATGAATATCAATCTAAAAAACCTGATTTTGTGTGTGATACCAGGACAAAGCCTTACAAAGTAGAGGAAGTAGAGACTGTTCTCAGCACAAGAGGATCTAGTACACAGTGGGTGACACATAGTCCTATGCTGTGAATACACACACACAAAACGAGAGAGAAATGCAATATTCAAAACTGATGAGAAGATAAAAAAGATAGTATATATATATATATATATATATATATATATATATATATAACACATACATACACACACACACATACATATACTGTATATTAATATATATTATGTGTGTGTGTGTACTTTTTTTTTTTCTTCCACAAAACAAATTCCCACCCCGAGAAGTCTCGCTGCTCACTGCAATGCCACGTTGACAAGATGATTATCACAAAGCTGCTTCCTTCCCTGGGGAAGAACCACCATCAAGAAACAACTTCTCAAGCTACTGACCCCTCCCTCTCCTTCCAGAATGGCACCTCTCCGCACGCTTCTGCCGCTCTGAAAAACCCGTGTTGCTATGGTAACGGTATCAGGGCTCGGAAATGGGAGGGAAGGCACTTTAATCACCAGACCAGCCCAAGGCTGAGACAGTGTATGGTTAGTTACTTTGCAGGATATAACTATATTGGACTACTAAGCTTTAATGTCAAAATGAAACTGAAGTATCCATGGATATTTTCTTCTGTACTGTGATGTAAATCCAAGTGAAACTGACTGCCAAAAATAGAAAAATGTAAGGCGGAGACTTTGTTCTATTGATCGGTTGTTGATTGGATATACTGTAGGCAGATCTGAATGAGCTTGCAGTCAACTATACAGTACGAAAGGGGCGGGTTTAAGGGAACAAAATGATTGGAGAAGTCTTACATATGCCACTAAAGAGAAATTGTTTGACTGGAAGATCAAGTTATGACATTTTGATTAAAATTCAAGTAAAAAAAAAAAAAAAAAAAAAAAAAAGACATTATTCATATATGAATCATTCACAAAATCATGTATTAAGACCTCTCATTCATCGTGACTGGCTCAAAATACCCTTGATCATTCACCAATTTCACGTTTCACCAATCCCTATAACCTTTCTTGGCGAGGGATTTTGTTTTCAAAATTATAAATAAGATGTATGCAAGAGTTAGGTGATTTTAATCCTTCAGGAAGGTTCCAGACCAGATGAAAGACACGGATTCTTGAGGAACTCTGCTTTTCATTTTTCATGACTTTATGCACCTGAACTCTGATATATGAAAATACAAATTAGTGGATGAAATCAATCAAGTTTTTCAAATTCAAATGAAGTAACTAATATTTATGTGGGTCTTAACCAATAACTACTCTAGCAAAAAAGATCAAAATTTGAAAGTATTTTTCAATCTGATGAACTTAACCAAACTCAAGAGTATCATTTAAAGTTTAAAACCACTTTCAAACCAACCAAATGAACCAAACTCTTGGACACCCTTATTATAACAAAGTAAAAAAATAAATAAAAAAATAAAAAAAAGGAATAGCCAGTCTTCTGGATACTAATGTATAAGACTATAAAAAGAAGGATGACTTTGTGAGCGACTCAGAGCAGCTTGACATCACTAATAAAAGCACAGTTGGAATAATAAATGGGCTAAAGCCGCAGCAGGCTGCCTGTAGAGACACCCGTCCAAAGACAAGACACTGAACACTAGATGTGAGTAGCAGCAGCATAGCTCTTCAGAGGTCTTTCCAAGAAAGAGAGACATCATGAGAGGTGGAGGGAGAAGGAAATTTAAGAGCGGCCTAAATGAGGTGTTCAGTGGTTCAATTCTTTACCTTTATTACTTTAATTACACAAAGAAAGAGCAAAATGTCCTCATTTCTGGGAATAAAAAAAAAGACTTTCTGTAAAAGATGAAGGCATGACCAACTCTAAAACGCTATTGTGAAATTCCCTGAACATCAGTCTTTGCTTCTTACCGGGGAATTAAAACAAAACCACCACCAATATGAGGGCTGCGCACTGCTGAATTGGTGGAAGGCAAGACCAGACAGCAGGAGACTCAGAGTCTTAGATGTCATTGAACTGAGCAATAGAGGGAATATTAAATCATTTTGTGTTACAATTAACGTCAACAATGAATTTCTCTAGGGGCACAAAAGTACAATGATCACACAACCTGGTAAACATTGTGTTAAACTCCTTTTGCAACAAGTACGTTGTGTTTACATATGATAAAAAGTAGGGGCGTAACGGTTCAAATTACTCACGGTTCATTTGTATCACGGTTTTAGAGGGCCTGAATTTCATTGGGAGCCACCTTTAGGTGGCTCTTATTGGTGGGGAGGGGGTTAATTTGAGGGGGGAGTTAGGATATTTATTTAGACATTTTTAAACTACAATCATCAAACCTAAATGTTTCGTGTTTCATGTTTAGTCACCCAGTATTATTTGTGTTTTACAATTTATAATGTTGTTGATTCATATTTATACTGTGGGGAAGATTCTTATAAAGAACTTTGATTTTAAACTTACAAATTTACAGATGTATTTCCTTAAAACAAAAGTACAGATGTCTGTCTGGGAAAAAAAAAGTACATTTGGGATTCTGAAAAAAAACATTGGTATTCTTAATCTCACCTAAACAGAAAAAAGAATCTAAAATAAAATAAATAAATAAATACACTTACCATTACATTTTCTAATTTTTTCTAAATAAATAATATAAGATCACTATATTTATTTGGAAAATTAAAAATAACCTGAATTGATTTCTTAAAGTGAACTTACAAAAGATAATTTTGAAAATTCATACTATACCCAGTATAAATAGTATAAACAAGTACAAGTGGTTCCCACTGAGCCAGTAGTTCTTAGCCCACCAGAATGAAACCATCACTACAAAATCCTGCATCAGCGTCACTGTTGAAGTAGCACTTTGACGTAAGGCGGTCTACCAAACAGATGATGTAATGAGGATGAGGACTATCATCTGTTGAAAAGGATATTTTACCATTTCATCTTTAACCAACTGGCACGCTATGCTGCCAAAGCTTCTCTGTGAGCCTGTGTAAATAGCCCTTCACTGTCAGATCACTAATGTGTATCTGCACAATATCTATTATGAAAGACACTGAAAAAGAGAGAGTTACCATTAGCAGAGCTGCTACTGTAACACAATCTGGCTGCCACAAAGTATTTATATGTAGATTACTTTAATCTGTGAGGTGTGCGTGTAAGAAACCTCAAAAAGTGGGCTACAAATGCAATACAGAAGCATTAAGGTTCTCTGAATAACAACGTGTCAGACATGATCTCATAGCATCAACATCTTTATCTTCAGTTCAAATGTCATTTCATTCTGAAGCAGGTGGCCCAAGCATGATGCCATGCACAGCCTGAAAGATGATTATTTTTTTGCATTATATAATTTAAACCTGTCGATGACAGCTAAATAAAATACAGCTGTAACACATCACCATGATTTCATGGGGAACTGATGCATCACTAGTTTTATGTTATACTGTTGAAAGAAAAAAAAATTCAGTTTATTATCTGTGGCTACGTTATTGGTTCTGATGCAATACCTCGTCACTAGCAGATTTACAAATGAGGGACTGCTGGTACTTAAAAACACAATTTCAAAATTTAAATTTAGATTTTTAGAATTAATTTGATTGGTAAACTTAAAATGAAGTAAAATTTAAATAAACAGTAACTACAATAAGTGTCATTTCTAACTAGAAAATGAAGTTATGTCAAGACAAACTTTGAATGAAACTCTTGTCTGAAAGTTTCAAGTTCAAAAAGGTCTTGATTTATGGTAATTTCCCAGAATGAAATTACCTGATGAATTTCTCTAACTGTTTTCTAACCATATTTTCCAATTCAAGTTCTGGTGTTTTGTAACTAATTCAAATCCAAACAGAAAAGGAGTCAATTCTTCAATGTGATCCTGTCACTGAAACCACTTGAGTCCTGACCTCCAAACACATCTGAATTCACCTGTTCACAGCATCATTCACTGAAAATGCTGAGGACTTCTGACTGGTGAAACAGTTCCAAGATTCGATGTTGTTTAAAGAAGTTACCCTAAAGTCCTTTTGCATCTGAATGAATCGATCATGTCACAATCACATCAGCTCATTTGTAAGACATGCACTCCGTTTTGACCTAAATGCAGTTTACTAAAGAGTCAAAGCATCCCTCTTGTCAGTGGTTGTATAATCTACCATGAAATTCTCAATTTTCAAAATTCGTTCTGATGAACAATGTTGACAATAAAGCCCCATGACTAAAACTAAAGGTGGACAGCAGACGTCCTCTGAGGTTAACGTCCAATATCCAATGTTGGTGTCCCTGAGCTGATGATGAAAGCATGAATAACCAGCTTTGAAGGTGCACCAGTTTTGTTATGACTCAAGCACCTCAAGGTGTTTGTTGTTCCCTAACAGTGAACAACAGCTCTAATTCAGCGAGACCGAAATCCCAGACACACCAAGTTCTATATGTGCACAAGCCTAGTGTTGGCAATAGAGTGGTATGATATGTCTTTAGTCCAAGAACTACCCCTGAGCAAAAGAACAGAGTCAGGAAAGAGAAGGTCTTGGCTTGAAATAATTTATTGTGAGGTCTTGAATTCGCTGATCAGAGTTGAGTAGACATAAGAGGAAAGAAGTCCTATCCCCTATGGAACATGTTGACAGGTGAGCAATGAACCATGTAAAAGCCTTCAACAGTGGACAGGACAACTCAGGTAAATGGGAAGGATGACATCCTTCTCTATTTTCATTGCAGTTGGATGAAATGTGCACCCCATTTCTTTTTTTTTGGGGACATCTTTCAAGAGAAAACTTTAATGTTCCAATGGAAATTTCAACAGTGAGAGTGCAAACGGAACAAAAATAATTATTTTCTTAACAAACGATAACTTAATCTTGTAATTCCACACATTTATTTAGAGATATACATGAAAAGCAAGGACTCTGGTAAAGTCATTAGGCTCTTGAGGAACTATAGAAGATTTATGGCGAGACAGCCACATAAACACCACGGCTATAAATTAACCCCAGCAGCCGACCCACTTTCAATCACAACGGTTCATTAACTCGGGTTTCTTTAGATAAAACCATCTGGCAAACGCATAAATGTTAATGTAGGCTCAAACATATTCTTAAAGATAAAAAGCAGACAATAAAATGCTGGGAAGTTTGCTGGGTACGTGACAACCATCTAACCAGCCTGCAGACTCCTGGATCCACATGTAGACTGGAAAGATGCCTGCACACACAACCAGCCAGTGGAGACCAGCAACAGCAGACTGCAGATCAGCAGAAGATGGAAAGACTGGTGGAAATGATCTCAATGAACTGATGGTAACATTTATTATGATGTCCAAGAGAAAAACAAGGGCTGTAGGAACACAGGTGTGAAATCAAACTGAGCTTTGGGTGCAATCAATCAGTCACGGAGAATTAAGCAAATGTCTAAAGTGGAAGGAAAGGGCTTGTTTGTTCTCAGTCTATTTCGTCATAGCTGGTCTTTTGACCTTCAGGAAGACACAAGGACAAGCCCAGATCACATGGATTGTACTTTAGGGAAAATGACAACAACAAAAAAAGACCATAAGGGCTGTGGTTACATCTAACATGAATATGTCGCCAAAGTGAGTGGGGGCAAAATAAACATAACTTCCCTAACAACGTGGCCCCGTTTTCTCATAAATAAACTCTTACCGCACAGAGACATGACCGGGGAGAGAAAACAAATTAGATCTGAGTCAGGAAACATCTCATTAATGTCTAATCCTCAAACTCTTAAATCTGAAAGGTCAGTAGAGGAAGTAACCCATAGATCTAGGTAATGTTTTTCATATTACTTCAGCTCATCTCGTCCTGACTGTAAGGCATCTTCTCACTCAAACCACACTAACTACTTTTGGAGAGTTATACAAATATACAGCCCGCTGGAACTGAAAGTTCCACATGAATGTTTTAAATCTGCTTCTGCTCCACATAAAATATCAACTGTGGTTTGCATGTTGTACAAAGCACTAAGCTGACATCAATATGCTCTCTTAACACAGCAGGTGAAAACCAGATGCACTCTCGTTTTGACAGAAATGGCGAAGATGAACCCTCAGCAAGAATTAGGCAACTAGGAAAGATTTGATTCCAACTCCAACCTGTCGAAGAGTGTTTTTTCAACTACTGGCACTTTTAACCCTGTGAACTTTCAGGAAAATAAACATTTTTAAAACAATTTTCAACAAAAATTACTCCAGTCTTCAGTGTCAAATGATCCTTCAGAAATCATTCTTGTATACTGATTTGGTGCTCAAGATTTCTTATTATTATTATCAATGTTGAAAAACAGTTTTGTGGAACCCTGATACAATTTTTCTGGATTCTTTGATGAATAGGGAAAAAAAACAGCAAAATGTAAATGTAAAACTCTTAACTGTTTTTTTTTAATCAGTAAAACGTATCCTTGCTGAATAAATAAATAAAAATAATAATAAAAGATTTTCCAACCAGCGTCATTCCTTCCACATCTTTGTTATAATTTTAATTACATTTTTTAATCGAAGGTGCTATTATTGTAATATTATTCGCTTTGTACTGTAATGTTTTCTCACCGGTGAATGAGACATGAGATAATCTGACCGCATTGCAATCAACCTTCCACTAACGCTCTATGTCTCTAATCGTGTCGCTGGTTAGCCTCTGGCCTGCCTGTGCACATTCATGTGTTTTGGAAGAGGCGTGGCTTTGAAGAGTGATTTGCAGGGAGGGTAAAACTCTTAACTGTTTTTTTTTAATCAGTAAAACGTATCCTTGCTGAATAAATAAATAAAAATAATAATAAAAGATTTTCCAACCAGCGTCATTCCTTCCACATCTTTGTTATAATTTTAATTACATTTTTTAATCGAAGGTGCTATTATTGTAATATTATTCGCTTTGTACTGTAATGTTTTCTCACCGGTGAATGAGACATGAGATAATCTGACCGCATTGCAATCAACCTTCCACTAACGCTCTATGTCTCTAATCGTGTCGCTGGTTAGCCTCTGGCCTGCCTGTGCACATTCATGTGTTTTGGAAGAGGCGTGGCTTTGAAGAGTGATTTGCAGGGAGGGTGGGATCTTATGCTTTCAAAGCTAGCTTGCTATTGCTAGCTTCTTCAAGATCACCTACCCTACACCTTTAAATTCTATACATAAAAACCATTTGAATAGTACCAAATACTATTTTTTACCACATGGTAAAAAATAAATAAATAAATAGTAAAAAAAAAAAAAAAAAAAAAAAAGAGGTCATCCTATTACAAAAAGGAAAAGTTTAATAAAAGTGCCCAACGTTTCAGAAACACCCACAAGAAATTACATCATGAACAGCAGGCAACACAACCATTCCATAGCCAAACTTAAACTAGCCACTGTTGACAGAAACATTCTCAAGATGTGCAGACCTGCCATTTCCCAATGGAGACGTCCAACTCAATGCACAAAAGATTTAGGAGTTAAACTGCAGTTGTTCACCTTAGATCTGGCAGGATACACTGCCATGAAAGAGCCAATGTGTTCACACTTGGCTGCACTGGATTTAGGCACACAATGCAGACAATAGTACACTGCCCTTGGCCAGAGATCATTGGTGAGATCAACAAGTATCGGACCTCATGGGTGAAACAGTAAGGAAACGACCCAATCCAACCAAACAAACACAACTCTACATTGACCTGGTGTAGGAGGGGTCGAGATCCCTAATGGGGGTTCAAATCAACGATCATCGGAAACCACTGACACAAGCTGAAACGCCACACCCTGGAGGTGACCGTATGTGCCCAGTGGCCAAAACAGTGGGAAAGAGCTGACATATAGTAGAAGAACAAACCACCCAGATGGTTTTGCCAACTGCTGGGCTCCATTTCAACAGCAGCAAGGAGAGATGCTACCACCCATGACATCACAAACCAAAGAGATCAGACAAGAACGGCCTCAAAACCCACATGATTAATCTCAGATGAGGAGCTCTTTGAAACCGAAGCAGGTTTGGCACTTATAAGGGGGATTTTGATGCGAATGATGTTACTCTTCCCATGTCCAGGACCTGCGGTTTAGGGGAATGATCAAGAAGAGAAATAAGACAGCAGTTTGAAGCAAACTCCTTTAAAAATAATAATGATAATAATAGCTTTGTAGGACGATACATTATTTGGATAATTAGTCCAAAAAAAAAAATTTTTTTTTAAAAACCTTATATCTGATTCTGTTACATAGATGTGAATAAAAATAATATATTGATAGTTAATATGAAGATAACACTTTTCAATAAGGTTCCATTAGTTAATGTATTAACTATCATGAACGAACAATGAACATTACAGTATTTATTCATCTTTCTTAATGTTAGTTAATGAGAATACAGTTATTCACTGTTAGTTCATGTTAATTCAGAGTGCATTAACTGTTAACAAGCACAACTGTTGATTTTAATAAGCATTAGTAAATGTTGAAATTAACATGAACTAAGATTAGTAAATGCTTAAGAACTATTGTTCATTCTTAGTTCATTAACTAAAGTAGTTAACTAATGAACCTTACTGTAAAGTGTTACCAATATTAATATAAATTCTGTCCAGTTTTGTTGTGTTATTTTCAGTAAAAGTGTGGTTATTTTATTGGCTTGTTTTTTTTAATTCAGTATCATTAAAATAGAGTTAAATTTAAAAAGTCTTACAAAATTACTTTATATTATTTAATAAAATAATAAATAATCATTACAAAGCATTTTCGGTTTCGGTTTTCAGCCAAGTGCATCCAGAAATTTTGGTTTCGGCCCAGAATTTTCATTTCAGTGCATCCCTAGATGTAAGAGACTACATGTTTTAATTAATTTCATTTCAATTTAACAGTAATATACTTTCAAATGCCCCAATTGCTGAAGGGTCTGCACAACTTTTTAGTACAATTTCAAGTTGCACTGTTCAAAATACCTGTAGTGGCACAGCAGTGCATACCAGTTTACATTTAATTAAGGTGGACTAGATTAGACTGTAATACAAATAGTTGAGTTTGCCAGGTGCATACAACATTTATGACAAGTTTTCATAAACGTGTTGGTCAGTTTGTCTGCTTGACAATCCCATTTTGCACTGCAGCAATAAAACTGAAGTGAGATAAACAGAGAAATTTTTATTTTTAGTTAAAACAGATGTTGTCAGTTTTCCTTTGGGGACATAATTTGAAGTTGGAAAAAGGTAATAAATTGCAATATCGCAATAATATTGTATCGTGACAAGTATCATGATAATATCGTATCGTGAGGCCTCTGGTGATTCCCACCCCTACTAAAAATGGGACTGAACAAATAAACGAAAAGCTTTATTGACCTGGAGTGTGTAATAGTACCTCAACCACCTCATCATCTAAAGAGTTAGTTTCCCTGGACATACTGTCAACTAAACAAGGTTTTTCAAATCGGATTAGCCAATTAACAGTGTAATCCCACACCAGGTTTAATATGCATCTGGGAACACAACCAAATGTAACATTGGATTGATTTCTGGGAGCATAAAAACATTAGAGTCAGTATGGGATAGTGTATGATGCAGCAAATGCCTATTGATGCCCAACAGATCCTGGTAATGTGAATGTGGAATGATAAATAAGTTAATTCAATACAATCATTATCGGCTGTACGTGCAACAGTATTTGAGGTCAATCAATGACTCTTTGTCATTAAAACCAGAGATATTCACCACCAGAAGTCAGCCACTGGGCGATAGGACATTTGTGAGATGAGTTATGGCAATGAGCGCTCAGACATACACGCACATAACCGCAAACACAAAAAGAACACATCCTCATCCATTGAGGGTGTGTACATCAATGTATTTTTTCTGACAGCACACATTTTTATCATCCTCACACCCTTCACGAGAAATTATTAAATGAGAGGAAAGTGTTTGCAGCATTAAATTCCTGGGCTATGAAAGTATTCCCTGCTGTTCCTACAGAAGCGCTAACTCAGCCACGAACACGTCCCATTCACTTCCTTCCCTGAAAAGACTTCCCTGGAAAAAATAAATAATCCTGACATATAAATGATAGTCCCCACCCCTCGCTACGCTCCATCTCACTGGTTATTCTTGGATGGCTCAAGTGCTATAATGCAGGTTAAATAGGAAACACTGTATAGCTCATGCATTTGAGAATGAAGCTCAGTAAAACATAACATCTAGAAATCTAGAGTTTAATAGCACAGAGTACAGAAAAGAAAGAGCCTGGCACACACCAGACAACTAATGAACAAAGTTATCAAAGCTCTGAAAATCGCACTACTTCTAACTTAACCATAACCTAATTAATATTCATGAGCTAAACCTAATCACAACCAGATCTGTAAACGCCACCTATCGTTCCCACCAAAGTGACACTCAAGGTTTAGATATCAGTTTTAGTCTTCATACCTCATAACGCCACCAGAAAAAGTTTTATCTGCCTGTGACGACACAAACAAGTGGGTGAACTTGCAACAGATAACTTTGTTACTAGTTGTTTTACACACAAATCAGACGACTGCTTTTTGTCTAATTGGGTGTGTTTTGATAGAATACAACTACAGAGGAAAAAAATAAAAATCAGGCTTTGGAAAATAAATTTCAAACAAACTGACACTGAAATTATGAAAAACGAATTTTCTCTTAGAGTTTCCTTTTGTATTTTAGAAATTATATAAATATTTATATTAAAAATGCTATATAGTTTTTTTTTTATCAATATTTATATAAATTCTAAAATGCATATAAAAAAATAATAATATATAAATGTGACGAGAGGGGCGGGGCCGAGAGCCGTGGGAACGGAGCGAGGCCGGTGGAGTAAGTGATAATGAGCGACACCTGCGCCACTCACCGGTCTCGAGTCTCACGGAGGAGCTCCGGAAGGATACAAAGGAGGAGGGACGAAAGGGAAAGACGAGAGAGGACCAGGCCTGGATTTTATTTTGTGCTTTGGTTTGGTTTGTGCGCGGCAGTCGTCCGCGAGGGGCTGTCGCGCTATTTTGTGTTTATTTTATTATTAAAGTTTTGGTTGAGTGTTCGCCGGTTCCTGCCTCCTTCTTCCCGACCTACAAACTATGTTACAATAAATTTATATATAAATTTATGTAGTGTTTTTATAAGTACTTACACAAGTAAATTTTTATGGTGAATAATATTTTTCACTGCTAGTTTTTGTCTTCATCATAATTTTCATTAACAACGCTAACCTTTCTGATAAAGCAAGTATTATGTACAGAGCTGAAAAGATTCAACTTTCCCAACCATACTGAAAGCCACCCAAATAATCATCATTTCATCTCGTTCTAGTGTTTGAACAAATTCATCAACTACAGTGATTTCTACTGAATTATGTCCAGAGGCAGAGGATGTCCTCATCCCAAACTGACTCATAGACCTATTCTACCCCATTAATTTTGTTTCCAACCTGCTTAAAACATGGACTCTAGAGTTCATGCTGAAAGCAAAGCTCCATCAGGCACAAGAAACTGTTGTTTGAACTCTTTGCTCGAAGTGTAGATTATTTTTCCAGAGCGACCTGACTAACAGCTTTTGCCGAATATGATGCAAACCTCTGGGTCAGACTCTGGAGACACATTTTCCTTCTCTTTCCCTTTTTGCTGCTCATTTACAATCCATCACACTGCTTCGCCCTGTCCGTCAGAGCCTCGTACCTGAGATTGGCATATCTGATGACTTGTGGTGACGTCTTTGGGGTGGGTGTTGACACATTCGAGTTGGCTTTGAATTGTTTGCCAGAAGCTGTCAGACACTCAAACCTTCCACAGATTTAAACCCCTTTTCCACAGTACCACACCTAATTGGGTTCCTCAACAATCTGTGATCTTAAAAGATGTTGATTAGGAGGGATTAATTTCAAGGAGAGACCACCAACATCTCAGTGCTACGGCCATGAGAACAGGTGCGTGAATTTGTCAAAGCATAGGAACATGTCCTCTCAAGGTTAAAGTTGTCTGGGAAAGCCACTTTATACTTCAGGGAATATGGCAACTGGCCATAACACAGAAACACTCGAAAAGAACTGACCCCATTCCAAGACATGGGAGAGTTTTAGAGAGAAGCGCACACAGCCGAATGTACGAGAGCGGAGGATTCACTTCATTGCTCGTACAAATAAAGATATCAAGCTTTGAACAGTGAGGCGAGGCTGAGCAGTCGAGGTCATCTGAGAGTCAGAGAAAGGCAACTTCTAATGAATGCAAACAGATTCAGAGTCTGTGAAGATGGGTAGGGCAGTAACCCAAGTATAAATTAGAAAATAAGAAAATGTAGGAAGAGGACAAGCTGAAACATCACACCAGAAATCTTAAACAGCATCAGCCACAGTTACACAAGCAGCTGAAGGAACAGGAGAATTCAGATTCAACCAGACTAACGTCACAAGTTAGTTAGAAATACTATTACAAACACAATTTAAAAAGTTGAAAATTGCTTCACTACATTCAGAAAGTCGCTAGTTACAAACGTTACCGTGGTTCTATGACTTAAGTAGAAGACCTCCAGAGGCAGTGCTGAAAGCACTAGTGAAAAATCCCTCATGCTCGCACTTGACTGAGAACAGAATAACAAAGTTGTCATCTTGTGACTCATGACGTGTCTTGAGCTGTAATAACCCCCTAACATGTCATCTCGACCTGGATTGGGCCACAATGAGAAACTACTGAATCCATTACTCCAGTGCAAACAAGGAGCACTCACTGATGAAGCATGGAGTTCACTCACACGCTTTGCTGTTGTAATGGCCAAGAGAGATGCGGTCTTAAATGACAGCCATTTCATATCAGACTCTGATATTGGCTCAAATGGGGGCAGACAAGGAATCGAGAACCATATTCAAATCCCACGTCAGACTCTGCACACCACGTTGAGGACCCAAACGATTCGCTCCTTTCAGGAACAATTAACCTGTCAGACCCAAGCAAAGAAGTACTAAACTCAGATCGATGAGTCACTAACGCCACCACATACACCTTTAATGTGGAAGTTGAACAACCAAGTTCAAAAAGATGCTGCAAAAAAAAATCTACAATGAACCATGTAAAGGATAACCAGTCACAAAACACTTTCCAATTACAAGCGTACAACTTTTGTGTGGACACAGCATGAGCATTCAAACTGTACCTGGCCCTCTCTGAACACTCCAAGAGAGTCCCCTTGGGCCCAGAGGTCACACCCACAGTTTTAATCGGTCTGGATGTGGGTGCCAAACTTTCCTTCCTAACTGACTCAGTAGGTCTGATCTGCAGGACGACAGGCCAATGTTGAGCTACTAACAGCAGACGATGGCCGCATCTGCGCACTCGACACAGAGTCCTCCAAATCAGTGGTAACATGGGGAAATCATGGAGTATCATGTCTGGCCAATCGTGGGCTAGTGCATCCAGACTCAGAGATCCTGGTTTGTCCCTCAGGGAGAAACAATGAGGGCGGTGAGACGTTTGACTGTCCGCGAACACGTCTACCGCTGCAGTCCCATAAGTCCTCCATATCATTTGAACCACTACCGGGTGTAGAGTCCAATCTCCCTGTGACACCCTGCCACGTGAAAGAGCATCTGTGGCCTGATTGAGTCAGCCTGGTAGATACACTGCCTGGATGGAAAGCAGGTAGGTCTGAGCCCAGAAAAGCAGTCTGCGAGCCACCTGAAGTGCACTCCGTGATCTTGTGCCTCCCTGATGATTCATATTAAAAAAAAAGCGTCACCCTGTTGTCTGTGCGTACCAGAACATATTTTCCCCTTAGAACAGACTGAAAATGAAGAGTAAAAAAACACTGCTGTCAACTCTAGAACATTTATAAGCGCTGTGCGCAGGGCCTCCTTCCAAGTTCCATTCACTCCTCTTCTACGCATGATTCCACCCCATTCAAGAAGACTGGCATCTGTCCTGATAACCGCCCACTGAGCAGGTGGAGGTCCCAATGGAACTCATCTGAGGAGAAATTGCTTCTGCGACCAAGGTGCTAGAGCTCGCATACAACAATGTATGACTCTGATCTTTGTGTATTTGTCTCGTACTGGACACAGATGCTTTTGAATAAGCCATCGTTGGAATGGCCTGAACCAAAGCATTCCCAGTGGTACTACTGTCGTTGTTGCTGTGAGCTTCTCCATGGCTCACTTGAAGGCACCCTACAGCCCTCAGAATTGACCTTATTCTATCTGGAGTTGGAGATGCCAGCATTGTCACAGAGTTGAGAGCAAGACCTATGACATTGGTGGTCTGTCATTGGGACAATCTTGCATTTTTTCCAATTCACAGCAATCCCTAAAGCCACAATATGGTCCAACAGATGACAAGCTTGAATGATTGCTTGCGATGCACAGCAAGCGCATTATGGTGCATTCCGGGCATGGGTCAGATATAGCCTCTTTAAGATGATCCACACCAAGACACACAAGACATTAGGTACTGTGACGAGTCGGCTGCCTCCCCCTAGTTATCAGCGTCACCCCGTCCCTTAATCGCCACCCTTCGCCAGGCTCCCGACGTGAGTGGGTGCGTGAGAGAGGAGGGGCGCTGAAATAGCCAGGGCTGGCGGCGTGTGATGGGGCACACCTGAACCGAATGCAGCCTCATCACCGCCACTGTTTAAATGCCAAATCACAGCCACCTTTGCTCATATTTACCAAGGGTGCCAATATTAGTGGTTGGCACTGTATGAGTGCATATCTCCCCTGAGGCATTCAAACTCGCAGGCACCCAGAAGATTGAAGCCTCCACAAAATGTGATTTTTCTGAAATATATCTCCGATCGCTGCAGTCCAGGCTCACAAAGAAAAAAACAACTGATAGCGTAACTGATAGCAATGTAAACAATGACAAAACAGCTTGTGGATATCCTGAAGAACTCTTCAGAAGCAAGCTCCACAAAATATTGTCACATACGATTAGAGGTCGACCAAATGGGTTTTTCACTGGCCGATGCCGATATTTAGAAATCAGGGCAGCCGATGGCCAATATATGCCGATTTTTTTTTTTGTCCGATATGTTTGGCCGATTTTCTCTTTTTTTTCCCCCATTCATCTCATAAAAGTGAGTTTGAGCAAATGATTATTGCAGGGTACAAGATAGTAATAGTAGTAGTAGCCTAATTTAGAGTAATAATACATGGCTCAAAACATAAGCACCTTCTCAAAACAGGTCTGAAGCATGCTTTTTGTTTATGTTTGCTGACAGACACCAGTGTTTCCCACAGACTGCAAATTAATTCTCTGTCAGCAGGAGGCGCTTTGGGAGCTGGAGATATAGCGGTTTCCCCGGTAACAGCTGTAATCAAATAAGCACTGCGCTCACAATCACAAACGTTACTTTATCAGGCATTACAGGAAAGACTATATGAAAATGACATTGAAGCTTTTCTGAAGACAGTCGGTTCTTTTCAAAGATACATTCATATAAAAACACCCGCGCTGCATTTTAATTTTGAAACGTAAAGCACTCATTTTATTCAACAAAGTATAAGCCTTTTGGAAAATCTATTTGTGGCAGTCAGTTTTGATATTGTAACGAGCCAACACAAATAACTCAATGTATAAGAAACACTGGACACTGCTATAAGTCAAATGGCCATAGTGATAACAAAAATAAAAGATTTCACACACATTACACAGCCTGCTGCTGATAACTGCTTAAGAGTGTGCTGGCCACAAGCGATGACATCGTGGATGCTATTGTCTGACCCACAGACACATTTTATGAGGAAAGTTCAGGTGCACGTTATAATAAGCCCAGAAGTTTCGTCTGAATTGAACGGGTTTCTACTTTCACATGCAAGTGACTTGTTGCACTTATGAATATGATAACTTTCCGGCATCAATTCTAGTAGGGTAAAATGTAATTCCGCTTTCGAAATGGTCTGTTATGCCCTGCCATTAGCTGAAGCTGTGTGTGGACAAGTCAGAGTGTGAGCTGCTCCGCAGGGTTGCCAGGTTTTCACAACAAAACCTGCCCAATTGCTACTTAAAATTAGACCAAAACTAGCCCAATCGCATTTTGAGGTGGGCTCCCTGGTAAAATTCGCACTCCTGGGGCTAAATATCACGTTATCGAGGTCGCTTTAACCCACAGACATGAAAAACAACCCGCGCAACAGTGATAAAGTAGCCCAATTCTGCGGGAAAACCACGGCCTTGGCAACACTGCTGCTCCATCTCACTCAGCCCAGAGGGAGTTCCGCAACAATGCCTATAAATCGGCCTAATTTGCAGCACAATTGGCCAATGCCGATTAATAAAAAAATTGGCTGTTTAATCAGCCGACCTCTACATACGATTCAATCAAGCGATAATGAGAAAGGTCGAAATGACGTGTTAGGGGGTTGTTATAGTTTTAGACACGGCATGAGTCACGAGGTGACAACTTTGTTATTGTTTTCGGTCAAGTGCGAGCATGAGGGATTTTCCACTAGTATTTTCAGCACTGCCTCTGGCGGTCTGGAGCAAAAGGAAATAGAACTGAATGTTAAACATTTTTCCTGGCCAGTTAAGGAAAATGCAAAAATGTTCAGTAAAATAAGACTTGGGAATGGGGAAATGCATTAGTAAATAGTTGTTTCTCATTTGTTCATATTTTACTTTTTACTAAATTTTACGCATTGTCTGAGCTCACCACTTGACATGGCACAACTTGCCCAACCCTCTACATTGCGAGTAATCTTCACTCTGGGCGACTAAATTATGTCTAATATTAGCCACTGGCTAATAAATTCTCAGATTTTACTCGCCAGTGTGTGAGTTGGACGCTAAGTATAAGTTTAGCACAGATATATTTTCACTCGCCGAAAACACTGACTGAGCGCTTCAGAGTTTCACTCCCCGTCAAGCGATCTGTGATATTTCTCAGTTCATCTGAATGGATGTTTGACGTACCGTGAACTCTAGTGTAAAGGCGCACACTTTGTTTCACACACACGCAGAGAGAGAGAGAGCGCAAGAGAGTCTACATGCAGAATTGACGCGCTACATGCAAACAATATACTTTGTTGTATTTTCCGGTCAAAATAACGCCGTTCCTTTGGAATTCTTCAGCTTATGAGAACTGCTGGGTTCTCCGGTAGTGGGCGGAACTAATGCACAAGCGACAATCTCATTGGCTGACGCTCACCTATTATCATCCCTGTTTTGATTTCAGCAAATCAGTTCGAGCAAACGCACACAACCTGATTAATATTCATGAATCCAGCAGCTCATTAATCCTTGCAGAACCGTGCATTTTATATTGTTCTTATTAGTAGAATTCTAGGTATTATTATTATTATTATCTTATCAGTATTATGGTTAGTTTTTCCACATTTGTTTTTAGAGAAACACTGAATAACCAAAAAAGCAGCACCACCTGTCCTAAGTTCAGTTAAAATTACTAATATGCATTCACACATGGTTTTAATCACTAAAGTTCTACCATTAAATAATACTTGATTATCATATAATGCTTGACTGACTGATAGTCTAAAAGCAAACTTCCTGTCAAAGGTCTTCCTGTTGAGAGAGATTCATATGAAATGAGTTTGTTTCTAGTTAAGATGTATTTCTGTTACTTCCACAACATATTCTAGTGGTTTTAGATACTGACATCATGCTGATTACTGCCAAAATAGTGAAAAAGCCATTTAATGACATGACAAATTACCAAACACAGCAAGTTAAAGAAATAGTTCACACATATATATATATTTAAAACACACACACACACACACACACATGCATATATGGTATATCAGTCTGGCGAGTAAACTAAAAAAAAAAGTACTAGCCAATGGAGATTCAATTGCCAAGGTGTCCGTAGAGGGTTGTTGGCAACTTTTATTTTTATTTTTTTAAACAACTCATGTTTCTATGGCTCTATAGACGCATTCTTAGTTGACTATGGACATGCATAAATAAAGAATATTAGTTTCGAATCCAAGCGCTTTAACATGGCACCTCCACAATATAGCGAGAAATACAGCTGTGATTCTGAAGTGGTTGATTTTGCTGTCAGAGACATTTGTAAATGGACATAAATCACACACAACTGTCCTCTGCAATAACAGACTATAAATAATTGATGCTGTTGGTGGGCAGAGGGTGCGGATTTAAAAACTCGTATGCTAATCTGCTGCTGGTTAAAAATGATTAAGAGATGTAGACGGTGTCGTTTTGAGCCATGACTGTTCTTACAGGCACGTCTCTGCCGCAGGGTTTCATTTGCAGTACACCGGTACATATCGATTAAGCAGAACACATGCAGTGCTTTTGTTGAGGGTGTTTGCTAATAAGAATAACCACATCATTGTTTCCACATCTTAATGGTGGGATGCTTGCTACAGATTAAAAGAAGTGACCCTCAGGGTAACTTTCCAAATTGTTTGTGTGTGGCTGTGGCTGAAACACTGAACTAATTAAATACCAGGAAGTGGCTTAAAGATAATCAAGGATGACAATTTGGCCTGCTGGAAGAGAAGCGTCTTCACCAGCTCGGTTTCAGTAAGTGAGTTTTGCTCTCCTCATAACTGACCAGGCATTTAGGTTTCTGATGGCTTTTCACTCTTCTGTAACGTGAGTTTTGAGTGAATGAGCTGAAAGGAAACAGGCAGTTTTCAATCTGTCTATCATTCTCACCCAAGCTGTCAAAATTTCACCTAAAAATATAATGACATGTCAAAATAACAAATCTCAGTCTTTCTGACATTACAAAGTCAAATCTTCAACAGCATACAGATGTCAAAAAGACTTATAATCTCATACATTTACATACCCCTGCAGAATCCGTTTGGCGTTTTTTAAATGTTTTCTTTTTTGCCTAGAAAAAATGTATTATGATATTCTAAAATATAATGACTTAAATTTGGGTTAAATTTTGGTTCTTAATATTGTGTGTTGTCTCCTCACAAATCAATGACTGACACAGCTTTATTATGTACAGGCCCCTCAAAACAATCATTAGTTGCTTGCACCCAAGTTACAAACTTAATTTATACGAAAAAAATTAAATAAATGATAAAATATTGAAATCTTAAATAAAAGCAGTGTTTCCATCCCATGTGTTTAAGAGACCAAAATCATCACTTTCATGGATGGTTATGCACTTTTGTATCCACTATATATAGTTTTCACATTATGGACAATTTATTTGCATTTCTTTTGCAATATCCCAAATTCTACAAACATGTTGTATGTACATTTTTTAAACAGAATAATACCAACATAAATTTATTTGTGTTTGTTATGTGGAATATACAGTATGTTAATATCTGGCAATTCTTTTATTATTTACAAATCTTGGAGATTTTGCAAGGGGTTTATAAACTTATGAGTGCTAGATTTGAAAAGTGCAGCATAAATGACAAGCTCATGACACCTTATTTATTCTATATATTCATAGTAGAACAACAGAAGTGACAGACCATTTCATTTGATTGTGTTTGTTAGTGTAAACAGACACATTCTAGGTGCACAATTGTCACCAAATGAGGAAGACCAGTTTACAGACGTCTGTCAGTCTGAAAATACAACTGTGTGTACTGATAAGAGATGTGGCTGCGAGAGAAAGATAGAAAAACGTGCGCCTTACCGTCGTGAAGGCCAGGAGCTCCTCATTATTTAGCTTGTGAACTGGATTATTCTTCTGAAAGTCTATGCTGCAAAGCAACAAACCACAATCAATCAAAAATATCTGCACATAAAAGCAGCACACGTTTCTTTTAGTTCACAGGTCAAGGACACAAATGCTCATTAAACATTGTGAATTGAAAAAAGTGGTCATATTTCAATCAACAACCAAAAGAATAAAAACTAATAAATAATCCTTCCATTATGATTTTTGCATAAATGACATTATTACTGTAAGGCATAAAGATATAATTTTTACTTAGAAGATTCTCTCAGTAATTTGTGCTTCATTTACTAAAATAAATGAATGAAAACTAAGTTCAAACAAGTACCATAGATCTTAAACCTACGCTTCCCTTTTTCTATGCAAAATAGTTTGTTTTTTTTTGCATTTGGGTTACGACCCCCACATTTCATGAAATTCACCAGGCCTATTGTAGTAGAGGCATTAAAACAAAGTTGTCACAGACAGTCAAAAGGATATAATATGAGCTTGCACATCTCAACCCTCACTCAGCAGTTCAATTATTTCATCCTATTATTATAACCATAACTCAGTATTCTAGGTAACTTCAGCTACTTTCCTCAAGTTGTAACTGTCTGAATTTCTCATTTGAGTCAGAGTTCTTTACGTTAGCCAGGGCTAGTAAATGTACGGTGGGCTGTTCGCATTCCAACAGAATGCCGTTAAACCGTACGTGCGGTTTTGCTCGACTGCACCAATGACGGTCCATAATTCACCTTTAACCATCACGCAGTCCAATTAAGGTCCCTGGCCTGCATAATTACGCCTTGCTAATTATTCCACGCCTGCAATTTGTCTCCTAGCAGCCAGTCGGGCAGGATGACGACCTTTCTACAACAAATAGGGCGCACAGGCTGGTACAAAGCTAATTAGAGAGCAGTGTAGGAGAACCCCACACCTCCTCCCGGGGCTGAGATGGGGGTGGATGACCATAGACTTTTTTTATTCAGGATGGAGAAGACCGCTATCAATGTGCACTTGGGCACAAAAACACATTCTGCAAGACGAAGGCTTGACGCAGCACTTCAAAGTTACTAAGATAAAACAAGACTCAATAACAATGATTTACACATCCCCAACATGATTAATGTCGAGCTGCAGCTTTAAAAGTCAGGAACTACTACAATGAAATACTACAGCTACTAAAACTAATCTCAAGGATGAGGAGAAAGAGACAATTTTTCCTTGCATTTTTGGGTCTATGAATTTTTAAGCACATTTCAGCCAGAAGACCCGTTGAAGTCATACTCGTAAAACAGCTTGGCTTGGGCTTTACCAACCTGATTTTCAGAAGTATGTTCAATCTCACATGCACAAGGTAGACTCTTAAAACAGTCTATAATAAAGTGTCACAAACCAAGACACATATACACACACTTGTGGCAAAAATGTGATGCGTTTCATTTCACTTTTAACAGTGGTGGTATATGCAACTCCTCTGCAAGACTTAAAACTTCCATAAAAGTGAAACTTTTACCTTCACAGCAACATCCTTGCAAATTCATATGTGGCTTCAATTAAAATAAACATAAAATACTGTTTTAATAAAACTGAAGGAATGGTGATTTAAATATCTATAATAAAGAGCAGCACACAGTTACTGCTTTGCAGTTATAGGTTAGTTTAATAATGTCTACTTGAGTATGTGGGGGTGGGGAATTTTTGCACCATTTTGATCTGATTTTTAATTGTTGGTCTATATATTGGAAGAACATATTTGGCCATTGCATCAGGTCTCACAGCTTTTGCACCATTGCACACCCTTATTCTATTTTACAGATTTAAAAAAATACAGAGTAAAAAAATTAACAAATTTTTTTTTTTGTTAATTACACAAATAGAAAAATATTAATATTAAAAATTACATTGTAATTCAGAATCAAACTTGTATAAAATAAAAAAATTTAAATAAAAAAATAAGAGGCTGCTTTTGTGTATCTGTGTATAGCCATTACTGCATTTCAATCTGTATGAAATGTTCTGAAATCAAAAAAACAGTCAGGATGCAATTACTGTGCTTCATGATCGATCACTGTTGTCACTTCAGAGTACCTAGATACTGGTGCCCATCCTGTTACTACAGCCACTATTGAAACAGCACATATCCATATTGATTCAGACACTCACCAAGTGGCCAGTATAAGGGCCTGTTCCTCAGCGTTGAGGTCTGGAAGTTCATATTCAGATGGTTCTGCCAGGTTAATCTGGTTCAGGACTGTATCATCACTCAACTGATGATCCTATAAAAACACACAGACAGACACAGGCATAAGAACCAGAGCGGATCCCAAAATGACCTTAAAAAGTGTATGACAAATACAGATCACAGTTTAGATAAGTGAAAAAGGAGAGAGAAAGTAAACAACAATTTAAAAACTGTTTTATGAGTTATAGCAACACAACATTTATTATTGTATTATGAGCAGCTTTAATAACATTGTCAATCCTCTTATCGAACTTCACATTATTAAAGTATAATAAAACAAGCCTTTAGCTTAATATAATCCCTTTAGAAGGATTATTTCCTGAAATATTACCTGAAATGAGAAAACGATGCTAGCTCATGCATCAAGAAATCAATCATAGTCCGCATTGATACTTATTAGCTGGGGTGGGGCATATGCAAATGAACATGTTCCTCTGCTTTAGCCTATTTAAAATCTAATTTGTTGACGTTCAAATTCAATTCCCATGAAATGAAGTCTGACAGCTCTCACGCACAGATACTCTACCTTCACACAAAGACAAACGACAACCAAGACCCACTGGAGTGCTATCAGCTCAGAGTTTGTAAGCAATATTGATATCACATTTAATCCGAAAACTCAAGCCATCCTGGAAAAAATTTAATGCACTTTTTAGGGCCACAACACATAAAATTATGCCAGGTAAGGGGAAACGGAGATAAGGTCGAGAATTTTCCGTAAAATCTTTGTCTGTCCCCAATTTGTCATTTTTGCAGCCAAAGCAGATAACACCAGACAGAGCAATGCCACTGCACAGAACAGCCAAACACCAGATAAAACTCAACCACCGTCCAAAAAAAGTGCAATAAAAGTAAAGCAACTGCCTCAGGGTGAGGGGAGAGAGACAGCGTGAGGAAGACAGGAAAGAATGAGACAGATGGAAATCTGCATAATATTTTTTTTTACGACCTTCACTGCAGCTCAATGTCACGTTAGCTGTCAGCACAAGAATAAATGTCGCCCCCTGATGGATGGGATAAGTACTGCACTATTCTTGCCCCCACAGGGACTGTGACGGGTATTTATGCACCAGGGGCCAAAATGATCACTCGTCAAGTGCCAAATAAGAGCAGAAAACGTAGAAATGACCATCGTTCATGTAAGTCATGCATGTGATTCCAATGACATACGAATAGTAAAATAAAGAAAATATATATACTCATATTACATATACTCATCTTGCATATGATGCTCTGGTGACAACAGCAAAATAATTTCATTGTAACAGAACAAATACAATAAAATCAATTAAATTAAAATTGTCTCTCATAGTTGAGGTATACCTATGATGAAAATTACAGGCCTCTCTCATCTTTTTAAGTGGGAGAACTTGCACAATTGGTGGCTGACTACTTTTTTTCCCCACTGTATATATATATATATATATTTTTTTTTTTAATAAAATCATCTGATTTCACTAAATTCACCTGCCATTGTCATGACATTAAGATCATTTTAGACCTTCCACGTACCTTTGGTAAGAGTTCTTTAGGTGTTGGTGTGAGGGAGGGACTCTCAAAATTGGGAACAGGTGAATTGTCCTTCCGTTTCACATCTAAGATGAGTTGAGCCACAAAGTTCTCCTGAAAGAGAGTTCTCTTCCCTAAAGCACCTGAGAGAGACAAACAGTTATTTAATCATTCACGCATTCCATCAATTCTTTACTCATTCACACTACTGGGTAATCCATATTTTCTTTAAATCATTCATCTTCCTGTTACTTCAGTCACGCACTGCCGTTTATCCAGCCTTCAATTACCTGCACAGAGCAATCATTTTTCTTGACATTCCATTACATTTCTTACCTGTCATGTTAACATCGACTCCTGACAGACTGCGGGCCGTCTGCAGGTGTTCTTTGGCCCTGCGATACTCGTAGTAGGTCAGGCAGGTATAACTACACTCCAGGTGGAACTGAATGGCCAGGTTCTTGTGTGTGCTGTTGGTGAAGAGCTCCTCACATTTACACACTACAGAAACAGAGTACCAGTCCATTAGTGACAAAATCAAAATTTTTACACATTCATCTATATATTCAGCATTTATTATATTGCCACATATCTCCAGAGGAAAATGCTAAATGGTTGCATAATGCATTGCACATTTATAGATAGATAGATAATTCTGATTATCACAGATACAGTATGAGGTTGCACTGCAAGGGAATAAACCTACTGCCTATATTATATCACTATCGTTAGTATATGGCTGGATACTCACAGGGACCTAAACTAAAAACAAAGGAGGAAGAAGGAAAAGGAGGAATAAAAAGTGGAAGGAAAGTGGATTTGAAGAATGAAGGAAGAAAGAACAAAAAAGGACCTAAGGAAGGACAAAAAGAGGAAGGAAGGAAGGAAGAAAAATGGAAAGGGGAAGGAAGAAAACCTAACTGAATAAATAAAGGTTCAATTTAAATTCTCTCTCTCTGTCCATAGCTGTACATCCACTTTCAGCAATATTGTATGTATGAAAATGTGAATGCTAAAGAACCTTCATAAAGCTCAGCTCACACAATCACTGTGACCTTCAGCGTGATCTGTGTGAGGATCGGAGTGTTTTAATGCCCCTCATTGCAGATTAAAGCTCACTTAGCATGGGAAAGCAGCACCTTTCCTCGCATACACTAACAGCTCCAGATCATTTATGGGCGAGTCACGCACATGTATTTGTGTGTGCAGAACTAAGAGAACCGCTCATTTCTTACCTTTCACAAAGCTATGTGACACAAACAGCAATTAGCTCGTTAACAAAAAAGAAAGCTGCGGGAAAAGCAGTCATAAAAATATCACAGAGAGCCTCAAGTATATGCGGACTAACATAGCTGAAATTATAATTTTGAATTTATCACACATGCAGCCTACTTTCACTGTCACATCTTCAAATGTCATCAAATGAAAGCAAGTATCTCTGCCTGTGTGTTAAGAGGGGGGGAAAAATCGGTTTGAGGTTTTATTCTAGAAAGTGAAAGAAATTACTAATTGGGTACAGATATGATATGAGATTATATTTTTGTGTAGTTGGACATTTACATTTAGACATTTAGCAGATGCTTTTATCCAAAGCGACTTACAAATGAGGACAATAAAACAAATACAAATGAGGACATGTTAAACAAATACTGATTATGCATTTTATTTATTTAATTAATTATAATTTCTAAGTAGTAGTACTTTTTTAATTAATATTATTATTAGACATAATTATGATAATTGTGTAATTGTACTTATATTTGTTAAGTACAATTAATTACAGTATTATTATCATCATCATTATTAAATGATAACAACAACAGTAATTGTATACTGACAACTCTCAGTATCAGAGTGAAACTCTGGATAACCTGGACTTTTAAAAAAAATATTTAAAATCATTTAAAGGGGTCATATGACGCTTTTTTAAAGATCATTATTCTGTGTATTTGGTGTAACAGAATATGTTGACATGCTTTAATGTTCAAAAAACATTTTTCAAATACTGTACATTATTGTAGGTCCTCTATGCCCCGCCTCTCTCAAACGCTTCGTTTTCTACAAATTCTCTCCTTCCGACAAGCGCAGTCTGCTCTGATTGGCCAGCTGACCCAGTGCATTGTGATTGGCCGAACACCGCAAGCACGCGTCGGAAATGTAACGCCTCCTCTCCTAGGTTCACAAAACGGTCATCCATAAAATGCATTGCTGTTCTGTTGTAAGTAATCTTAAAGATTCCTAAATGCATTTACTTTCGGAAGGCCAAATAAAGTGCTTTTGCTTTCGCTTAGAAACACAGCGTCTCCCTGACATGCTGCATCAACACTAACTGCGGTTACTGAAACCACGCCTTCTTTCTTTGCGTGCACATTTGGGCTGCATTATGCTAATATTTCCACAACAGTGAGGTAGATATGTGGGGGCGTGTTAGAACGAGCCGTTTTAGGGGGGCGTGGCAGAGTCTTAACTTTGATAAATAATATCTTTTTGGTTTTGAGACTTTAGTCTTTGCAACTTCAGGGATCTTATCTATGCACAATCAGCTTGTAACACTCCAAAGAGAAAGGAAAACTTGAAATAGCATCATATGACCCCTTTAAGCAACACATTTAACCAGTACAAAGACTCTGTCACAAAGTAGTGGCTAATTAAAATCAACACATCATGCAACTCATAATTTTTAATTGATTGACAGCCCTGCTGAATACTCTTAAACCTTTGCTACAGAATATTAAGAACCACTACCAAATCTGTTACCTACAGACGTCTTCATGAAAGCAGTCACCGGTGAAATCCCAGTACAGGCTTGACATTTACTAACCACAATGATCAAAGGCCTGGACCAATTTCCACTCACCCATGTAACTCACTGAATGTAAACGCTGATTAAAAAATAATTCACCTTTATTATTTACCAACTTATAAAATGCGTCATTGACTTCAAAGTCAGTGATAAGAAAAAAACTGCCCAGACAAATTTGCTCGAACCATAAACCCTATTGAAATCTCATCTCGTGGTTAAGTCGGAGTGCAGCTCTTGAAGTGAAATACTGTTCAGAGAAATCCTTTCTCCGTTTCTGACCATTTTCACTTTGTGAAATGCAAAAGTACTCAGTGTCCTGTGAGTGCATGAGTAAGTAATGACTGCTAGGATAAACATATCACACAGTGTACTTTTATTCAGACTGAAATGAACGGTGTAGAACATCAGCTTTTCTTATTCACAGTGCACCGTTAAAGTATGTAGAGATGCAGTCCATAATGACATCTGGTCAGCAAGGATGGATTATGTTCCTGTGTGGCCCTCAGTGGGAGATGTACTAACAAAATTAGATAGCAAATATGACGAATAAACTTGCAATTGCAAGATATAAAGTTGCATAAGAGTTACACATTGCAAAAGAGACAACGCACCACAGCTAGTACAACTACAAAGCTGCAATAATGTGTTAATGCTTAAAAGGGGGTCATGAACAATTATTTCACAGGTGGCAACATACACTCACATGCACTCAAGCACAAAAATTTTAATTTTACATGTCTGGTCATTTATTTCTAGGTTGACCCTGCTTGAGATCCCTGGTAGCAAGAGGTCCCAGTCTCTCATCCCATTGGACCAGTCCACAAGCCACCCATGCTGCTCAGACTGGGAAAGCAATTGCAAACCAGATATTCCCTTCCACACTCAGCTCAGCCAGCTAGATTAAGGACAAAGCAAACCTGTATAGCTGTTTGAGTAATGACTTTAACAGTCCAGAGGATTTAAGAGGCAGGTGTGTTGATTGTTTAGATGTAGCCATTCCTGCAGCAAATTGATGCCCGGAGGCTAAAATAATGTGTGTGTGTGTGTGCGCGTGTGTGTGTGTAGGTATGGTTATACATGCGTGTACGCATGAAGGGCGAAACGGCTATGTAAAGATGGGTTTCCTGATCAAACAAAGCAGTTACAGAATAACTATAACATCTTTTTGTCTGGTATAACTCTGGAGCAGAGTTTCCCACTCAGACAAGCTCTATGCTGATTTAATTTTTTCCTAAAATACGCCAAAATTATGAATTTGAAGTCAACTAAGCAAACTTTGTTGAAAATTAAAGGGATAGTTCACCCAAAAATGAACGATTCTGTCATTTACTCACCATCAAGTTATTCCAAACCCATAAGACTTTAAGGTTAATCTTCGAAACAAAAACTTAGATATTTTTAATGAAACCTGAGCAGTTTCTGTCCCTCTATCGGAAGTCCAGGTAAGCAAGATCCAAAAAGATGTCATAAAATGAATCCAGCCGTTTAATCTAAGTCTTGGGAAGAGATGCAATCACTTTATCTGATGAAAATATTTAAATTTAGGCTTTTATTCACAGATAAACATAACTAGAATGCATCGCATGTGTGACCCTGGACCACAAAACCAATCATAAGGGTCAATTTCTCGAAATTGAGATGTATACATCATCTGAAAGCTGAATAAATAAGCTTTCCATTGATGTATGGTTTGTTAAGATAGGACAATATTTGGCCGAGATGCAACTATTGGAAATCTGGAATCTGAGGGTGCAAAAAAAAAATCTAAATACTGAGAAAATCGCCTTTAAAATTGTCAAAATTAAGTTCTTAGCAATGCATCTTACTAATCAAAAATTAAGTTGATATTTACAGTAAGAAATTGACAAAATATCTTCATAATCTTCTTTACTTAATATCCTAATGAGTTTTGGCATAAAAGAAAAATCAATCATTTTGAATTGCTAAAAATATACCCCAGCAACTTAAGACTGGTTTTGTGGTCCAGGGTCACATATGGTAAACATGCCAGAACAAACCTCATTGCCACTTGTGCAGAACACATGCATGTTTGACCTTCTGTGTTTACTATATGTAATGTGTGTGTACATCATTGTTTAGACGTAAATAAAAGCCAAGATTAAATCGGTTCATCATATAAAGTTACCAAATCTCTTTACAAGACTTCGATTAAACTGGATTTTACAAAGCCAAGCAAGGCACACCTTACAGATCACGTTCGAGCATTTCAAGAGGAATTCATCTCGTTTGTAAGACTGCTGTTATTTGTGAAGGGAATATTAGATATTGTTTGTTCCTGCTAGTCGATACAGTCTGCTTCACGGTGTTAGTAATCCATGAACAACTAGCAGTTAATCAATGCTAATTTTACAACTCTGCAGGCATTCAGGTTTAGAGAGCTGCTCTTTCAAAACACACAAAAAAACATTTTAGCTGATGGGTTCCACATAAGGCAGTAGTTCTTTTTTACTTTTTCAAGCACTCTTCAGGACTAGAAAATAAGACACCTTTTATGAAAGTTAATCAATACTTTTGTCAGATTTATAATTCTAGATTCTGCTAAATAATTAAAAACGCTCTATTAAAAAAAGATGGTATGTGTACTTTTTAATGTTTTGTTTATAATGAAAGGCAAATTAAACTAATTAAATTGCAAAAATCCATAACAGAAAAAATGGCTTTTAAAAAAAGTTTTTTTAAACACATTGCTGTAATGAAGGAATTCATCCAAAAATTACACTTTTGCAATCTACTCACCCTCATGCTAATTTTGTCTTCCTGTTGAACCCAAAAAAAAGCTGAATAAGGGAGGCAATTGCAATTGTCAATACTAGTTAATTGTCAATTTGTCTAAAAAGGTAAAAAATGAAATTCTCCATAAACCTCGTATCCTAAAGTGAAACGACAGCCATTTCAGGAACAGTTTGAAATAGTCATTATTCATACAAAATCTTGCATTCAGCCACTGAAATGTAGCGAATATATACATGCAAAAACATCTTTGTATGCAAACGGAACAGAAACTTCACAGGTTCCAGAATATATCGTCTATAAGCCAGGTTTGATTTGGCAGACATGATTTCAATTTCCCTCAAAAATATGGCTTCTCATAACTTGAAAACCATAGGCGTAAGCTATACTTGAAAATGAAGAACGAACAAATATGGAAACCTTAAAAATTGTTAGTCCTACACTACTCGTGTATGGTATAAAGTCCATGTCCAGATATTCAACTGCATGTTATTAACATTTAAAACTGTATAAAATGCCTCTGAGGCCAGGCAGTCAGAGTGTCGGCTGAAATGAGTCCCTGGTGATCCCCTAAATTCCCCACAACTCTCTGTGAAGGACAGTGAATGCTTTTGGCAGTCAATAGTGGAACTGACAACACACCTCAGCGAGATGTTATTTCAGCTTTGAAAGCTTCACAAATATAACATCATTCTGCAAATTCAGCCCAGCGTGCCATGAGAGACAGGCATGATGTTAGGATCCTTTGAAGCAGATCCACTCACTAATACAAGACAGAATTATCGCCTGTATCCTCTTGTAAATATCGCATCTTAACATCTCTGCTGATTATCTATATTGGGGTGTAGCTGATGTGTGTCTGATTAAAAGGCAGCACAGGAAACTCATTCCGAAGGCAAAGGAACTCAATTAAGATGCTGCTTTGCTGCAGAGCTCATCATTTGGTCTGTGATTCCCTGGTGAATCCACATTAACATCCAAAACTCTTCAGAGGAATGGGTCTATATCCTGCCACTAAAGCAATGCAATCTTTGACTTGCTTTTTTCACCCTCAAACACCATTTCAAGGGCATCTACAATGAATGCTTCCGTTCACACAAAGTACTAAAAGGAAAGTGCTACCTCATGTTTGATGCTGAGACCTTTTAATTTCATCAAGATGTTGAATATTATGATACATTTGCAATTCATAGTATTTTCAATCTTGAATTAATTATAAACTGAGCAGCCTATCGGCAACATAACACTTTGTCCCCTGCACAGCCCCTGTGGCCAACTTTGACAACTCTACCATATGATGTATGCCAATCTTCAAGCAGAAGAAACTGGATGAATATTCAGAATGAGTTTGGATTCTGGACACTGTCGCCTCTATCTTGCTTGGGGACACTTAATATTCATCAATATGATTGACTTGACCGCACAGACACTATTGGATGAGAACTGAACGATGAAATGACTGTTTTCTACAGAGCTGCTTTACAGATGAATTGAAGTGATTTTGCCTACAAAACCACCACTGGCTCTGCACCCATTTACCTAAATTCATTACTTCAGAGTTATGTGCCCTCTAGAAGCTTGCTTTCTGCAAGTGAACGGCGTATTATTGTGCCATCTAAAATAGGCACAAAATCACTTTCACAGACTTTTTCATTAACTGTTCCCACCTGGTGGAATGACCTGCCCAATTCAATCCGAGCAGCTGAGTCCTTAACCATCTTCAAGAAACGACTAAAAACACATCTGTTCCACCTTTATTTGACACTCTAACTCGAACACTTTCTATTCTATTTTAATTCTACTTTATATTTATCTTTTTTTATTTTTTTTATTTAAACAAAAAACAAAAACAAACACTAGCTTTCTATTTTTTTCTATTCTATCTACTTGTTTTTCTTTGTGTGTGTAATATATATATATATATATATATATATACACACACACACACACACACACACATAGCTACGTGTACTGCGTTAGGCGAACCGAGACTTGTCATTTGCACTTATATATATTGTTGCTCTTTTGTTAGTTTTGACTGCTTTTATTGTCCTCATTTGTAAGTCGCTTTGGATAAAAGCGTCTGCTAAATGACAATGTAAATGTAAGTCATTTCATAAATGAGGATCTTTACACAGTTAACAATAACACTATTGTTTTTTTTTTAGAGCTGCTTTACAGTAGAATTGGTCTGTTTGCATCATTGAATAATTAATCTCATATACTTAATCTTTTTCCAAAGGTGGGGGTAGGGGCTCTTTTATTATCTGAGCAACTGAATGACTCCCAATCAACTCTTTGAGATGGAGGCATCCAAACGTCTGACATCTCTAGTAAAAATGCTTTGATTTTTATGATATTACTAAAAAATACAAAATTCTAATTCTCAGCATCATCAAAAAAAATTTATTTTTTTTTTTTTAATGTTTTTTCTTTTTCCCCTATTTTTTGGGGTCATTTTTTATATATTTTTTGTTTTGTAAAAAAACATTAAAACTCTTTTGATCTGTACCCCTGAGATTCTGAATTCCAGACATTTAGACTGGAATAATATTTAGATTGCATAACTGCCAGAGAGAGAGAGAGAGAGAGAGAGATAGAGAGATAGAGAGATAGAGAGATAGAGAGATAGAGAGATGACCGTTGCATGGTGCTTGTATAGAATACCATATTACATACTCATATGTTAAAATAATGTATTCCTGTGATGGCAAAGCTGAATTTTCAAAAATCATTCTAATATGCTGATTTGGTGCTCAAGAAACATTTCTTATTTTTATCAATTTTGAAAACAGGTATGCTGGTTAATATGTTTGTGGAAACTTATAAATTTTTAAGGATTCTTTGATGAATAGAAAGTTCAAAAGAACAAGATTTATTTGCAACTTAAAAAAAAAAAAAAAAAAAAAAAAAATTCAGTATAAAAAAAAAAAAAAAAAAAAAAAAAAAAAAAAAAAAAAAAAAAAAGTAAACCAAAAAGATCTTACTGACCACAAACTTTTTGACAAATGTAAATTCATATACACATCCATATTTAATGTCATTAAATCTGACTGTGTGTGAGGGCTGAAGGAGGGCCGTCTGACACAAGGGTGTCATGCTATGTTATGTCAGAGGTAACATAATCCTGATGAGTGTGAAATCCTGTTCCTAAAAATCCAAATCCTTCTGAAACGAACAACAAATGAACAGAAGTAATGAATTAGCCCAAAGGGAAATGCACACTTTACAGGATTTTCAATGGCACACTGAAATATACCAGCATTGGCACAATAAAGCAGAAACCTGTATTATGTTTAAGTTCATAAGGTCAAGCTACAGAACTCCTCTCTTTTTAATCCTGATGGAAGTGGTTATCATGGGAACCATTGGGTGGGTCCCATAATGTACATTCACTTTTTCACAATGTTCACATTTTACTATCATTGAGAGGAGGTTTGGTCTACAGAAAGCAAAATCTGCTCCAACACACTCAGATCACAAGCATTGTGAAACCTCAAAGTTACTCCACCTTTTGTGTGTCACTGCATCTCTATTTCACACACAAACATTAAGTGCTGGCATCATTGGCTCATACTAACGCTGTCACCGCAGAGAAATAAACACGCACACAATTCCACAACACACACACAGCCTGAATCTCAACGTCGCCCCCGAGTTGACATCAGCTTCCTTAAAAATGACCCACTTAATAAGAGCTGACAGCGGTGTCATCTCTCCGCTAAAGAGCATCTCGCGTCGCTGACATGTGCCTTCAGCAGCTGAAGTGACGTCAGGACCTGAGCTGTGAAGAAATCTGAAGCAGCGCTGAGATCTGAAATCCTGTTAAAACACTTCTGATTCCAATTTCCCCCCCAAGGACCCCAGTTTGAAGTCAGTTTAAAAATTATATTCCAATAGATACAAGGTCCAAAAAAAAAACTGCCATTGATGATTGTTGACTAACACTGATGATGCTGAATGCTTTGCCATGCTAAGCTATTCTACCTTTGTATTTCAAGACTACTGAAATCCCTCATTTTTATTCCTATAAATGCTTAATCATGCATTTAAAACAAAAATCATTAAGACAGGAGTCAAACCAACCTGAGATTAATCTCGACATTCGGTTTGATGCAAAAACGTATTTGAAAATTGGAAGAAAAAAAAAAACCATTGTGTTGTTTCACATCAACAGCAAATTCTCTGATTGGTGGAACTCACTTCAGGATTATTAGTGATGTAGGACTTCCCTGGTCCCTAATTTTGGAAATTAAACAACTCAGAAGCATGATGTTTGTAGTTCATAACTGGTCTATTTTGAAAGAGTTAGATTATCTCTAAAAATCAACTCCTCTTTGAAGAAAAGGGAATTATATGGAATGGAGTTTCTACATCCAGAACTCTATTTGGTTCTGCACTGCTCTCTCAGGTAAAAAAGAACTACACAACAGTGAGTGCGTGTTTTCTTGCCTTTCTCGATGCAGCTGAGCATGAGGCTGAAGAGCTGTGGGGATCTCTCCTCTAGTATCTGCTGATGCAGACTGACATATCGCAGTGTCCACCAGGGCAGCAGCTATTTACAAACACGCAACAGAGAGACAAGAACACAAGTTATATTTACGCTATAATTCAAACGTTTGTGGTTGGTAATATTCATGTTTTTGAAAGATGTCTCTTAAGTGAAGGACTGCATTTATTTGATAAAAAAAAATAGTGAAATATTTCAATTTAAAATAGCATTTTAAAAAATGCTTAAATGTAAATATATTCCTGTGATGGCAAACATTTTTTTCATTATTAAATTTGCATAAGATTAAATTAATATATTTTAGTTTAGCACTATAAAATAACAAATATGTTGTTTAACCTGCATTTAATCATGGCACATTTTAGTAACGGAGTCAAAAACAGAACAAAATACCTTCATTTAAAGAGGTTTTTGGTTACATTCCTTTATTCATTTTATGAGTTTTATATTCACGCCCTACTGATGGTAAGTGCCTTCAGTCCATCCATCTCTCTCCCAGTGTGCTGCTCTCGGTCTAATTTAGAGGGCTTGTGCTCTCTTGGACAAGGCTGATAAATCAGCAGCTTTAGAAAGGTGTGAGACAGCAGAAAGTGTTACACACATACAGTGCCTCTCCAGGGATCTACGAGGCCTCCGTGGGGCATTAGGGAGAAGAATCTCTTCACCTCCGCATAATTAGGAGTCCTAAGAGTTTTCATTAGGAACCCTGCAGCCCTCGACACACTCATTATCCAGAGCACTGACCTCCCAGAGTTGCCATTTCTTTCCATTCCATCCATCATACACACTTACATCCCACACACATATCACATCATTTCACATGAGCATTTAGTCATTTTATCACTCATTAAAAATGTGCTGATATTAACAAAATACAGCTTAACCCAAAGTGTTAAGTCAAAGAATGCACAAAAAAAATCATCCCTGAGCTCAAGTAGATAAAAAATCAAATAAAAATAAATCTATAAAATATCGAAATACATTACTTATTACTAGAGATGCATCGATACGAAATTTCTCAGCTGATACGGATGCCAATTATTCAGAATAATATCTGCTGTTAGTCTGGTTTTCTTAACGAAAAAAATCTCTCCCAACTAATGCTGCAAACTACCCAGAGAACCCTCTCATTTGGTACATTAGATGTTAAAGTGAACAACATTATTATATTAAATGCTATTTGTTTTTGGATATAATAGTCACTCAAATAAAAATGTCTGTATACAACTCAATTGCACGTTTTCATAACAGATTTATTCAAACATACAGATATAATTAAGAGTAAATAAGCTCCCTCTAATGTATTTTTTTTAGCCAACTAACCAACTGTGAACAGCGGATAACTTTGAGGTACTTTCTTTCGACTGAAACACTGATTGATTATATGAGACATGATCAATTTTGGTGAATTGTACTGTATCTTTCAACACTGATGTTCATTCATGTTTATTTTACACTATAACTTGTATTAAAAGAGAAAGAAACAAGCTCTGTGCTGCCACTTGAACGGTGATAAAATGTACAGGATTTGAAAGCGGAGACTTCGTTTCTTATTGGAAGTAATAAAGTGCAAAGCTCTTTTTGATAATTGGATTAGAGGTGCATTACAAATAATGTTTTGTGAAAGGAAAACCGTGGACCTGGCAACCCTGGCTTGAATCTCGGGTGGTTCACAGGGTCAAATATAATTTGTGTTAATGGTGCTTTGTTAATGCGTTATTATTGCCCTAATTTCGACAAAACATTTTCTTCAAACAAGTTGCAGTCTGACATGCATCTCTGCCGCCTTTTGATTGACAAGAAATAATCGAAGAAATAACCCTGATCATTGGCTGTTTTTAAACAATCGGCTGATGACAAATAATTGCTTTTATCAGCAGATACGATTATTGAACGATACATTGGTGCATCCCAAATTATTACAGACAATGACACTGGTCGTGCATGTAATCACAGGCGCATCATGGTACTGTACCTGTGAGAATTTCTGGAGCAAAGCTTCAGGCAGAAAATCAGAGATATGGAGCTCAACTGGCGGCCCGGTCCAATTACTCTGAGCGAAAAGGTTCAGACACCCCACTGCCAACGCCAACAGAGCAGTTTCTCTACAGCAGACAAGAGATCAGGTTCAGAAACATGCATGTTTGAGAGCTAATCTCATTACAGCCACTGGATTTATTGATCTGAAATACACCGATGTTGATTTCCACCACAACATCCACCAGGTAAATGTTGTTTATTTCTGAAAACATCTCCACACTTCTATGGCTTTGGCCTTCACGATTCTGATCCAAAAGTACAGACCTGAAGGAATGAATCAGGTGGCAGCAATGTGCCACCTGCTGAAATCAAAGACCTGAGATTGTAATTCTGCTCTACGGTTGAGTCAGTCCCCAGACGCCATTGAGAAAGGACATATTTACATGCACACACATCCACGCATTCATGTTTCAGTGCGATCTACAGCGCTGATGTATTCTCACAAGAGAGAAACTGTTGCGAGTCATGAATCTCATTGTATATTTTGGTGCTTTTAAAATAATACATGATGGATAAATGAAAAATACACAAGAACACAACAGAAAGAGAAGGTGAGGACAAAAAGGAAAGGAAAACAAAAAGAAATGACATACATCTCTCCTGCATTCAACAGCACAGACATCAATCTACCTGCATCTAATCTCTCAACAGAAAGCATTGATCATTATTCAAGCCACTCCACTCATCTACAACTACTTTCTGCCTCACTAACAGAAGAGAGAGGCTGTATAGAAAGAAAAATAAAGGAAGAGGGAGCGTGATTGAGCAGAAGAGAGATAAGAAGAGAGGCACGGCTGAGGAGCACAGCGCAACCCTCCTTTCCTCGCCTCTTTCTTTCTCTGGAGAGAAAGGATGTTAAAGTGGGCTTACCGAAAATTAATAATTTATGGCTGAAAGTAGGGGGACAGTGTCTGAACTCTTCTGTATGGTTTTATTCATTCTCAACACAATAAAACGCACAAAAACCATTGGATTTTCTATACTGTCTGTGTGTATGCATGCATGTATGTATGTATATACAGCGCTCTCTCCCACCTTCAATACCCTTGAGCATTCAATTGCCCTTGAGCAAGGCACTGAACCCCCAACTGCTCCCCGGGCGTGGCAGCAAAAGAAATGGCTGCCCACTGCTCCGGGTGTGTGTTCACTGCTGTGTTTGTGCACTTTGGATGGGTTAAAATGCAGAGCACTAATTCCAAGTATGGGTCACCATACTTGGCCACATGTCACATACAGTATATATAGCATCTCCACACATATAATTTCATATTCACAGCATATTTAACACGGTCAAAGCAGCTTTCAAATTATATAAATGACAGATATAAAAATAATTTAATACAGATCACCCATCAATAAATCGTCCACAGAAACACTGCGTTTACAATAATTAGTCCGGTAACCGAACTACACTGTATTTATTCGATTCTCTAAATGAATTGGCTCTTACCAATCTTATGCTCAGGAATCGGACAATATTTGCTGCGCTGTACTTTGATTCACTAAAAAAGAACCGGCTAAAAGAATCATTTGTTCAGAATCTACATGGATTCACTAAAAAGAATCGACTCTTTTTCTTTGGACTAGATTTGTCACGTTGTACGTTTTTGGAATTCAGAACAAACTAGGAGCCATCCATTCGTAATCGAACTACACGAACATGATTTTGGTTTTATAAAAGAAGCCATTCATCAGAGTCATGCGTTGGAGAATCGGACTTTATGCTTGCTGTAACTGCTGTAACTGTGCGTCGGTGCCGCTGAATAGTAGAGCAAGAAACACTGTCAGAGTATTTAGTACGGTGTTCGGTCCGCCACACCAGGTTCGAGAACCGTTGAAAAACAACAACAATCACTTAATCGTGAACCCTTCAATCACGACAATAATTCAGTTCCGGTATTATAACAACATCTTAAATGTGTTGCGCTCCTTCTAGTTGTCATTAAGGCGACCTGTGTGAACGCCCACAAAAATAACACACGAACAGGAGTGTGTAACTTACACGCAATAGGCAGGTGCTGCCCGGCTAACAGTTTATCATCTCTCACCTCAACAGGACACACACGCGTCGGTCCTCTGTGTGCTGATGTCCGATACGCTAAAGCTGCCCACACTGTCCCTCCATGCGGTCAATACACAAATACAGAAGTCCTGCTGTTAGAACGCTGTCAAATCCCGCTCAGTTCACAGTCAGCGGAAACTCGCGCCAGTCCCGTGCGTCGGCGCGGCGCGGAGATTTCAACACACATGCGGCACATTTAAACCACGCGAGTGTGTAACTGCTGCGTCCAGCAAACCAACCAGCACGCAACACATCCACAACAATAACCGTGCGGATCCAAACCCGTTTATTACCCACAGCTGGACGAAACCATCAGCCATCATCGACATCGTTTCAAAACCACATCGGCTCAGACCTGCCGCTGTCTCTTACCTGCGGTGCTGAAGCCGCTCTGTTTCCAGTCCGGACTCAGTCCGCCCAGAACCGCCGCCTCGAGCTGCAGCATCTTCATCCTCGTCAACCCTCACTAGAGAAATGAAACACGCGTCACGTCGCTCAAGACCTGCTCTGGCTGTGAATGTGAGACGTGAAGGCTTCGTGTGCTCGCTGTGATGGGTTTGATTTCTGCCCATGTGCTGCAAGTGTCATCAGTGAGCAGCCATGACAGCGACGTGGTGCATTATGGGATACTTAATAAGGCAGCGCCGCTAAGGGAACGTCGAGATTTGTCCAGACGCTCAAATGGGCGCAACATAAAATCAGTATTGGATTACTGTAAATCTGTTACATGATTGAAATAATATCTGTTTTTATGCAAATTAGACGTATAATTAACCATTCTGTTGTCTTCTATTTTTGATGTAATCTATTTATATAATACTCAAAATTCAACCCAAACAAGGCTTTGTGACAGTTATTTGTAAATCTAATATTCAAAGTCCTATATGAACTTCACCTTTGCCTTTTTATATATTTATTTATTTATTTATGAGTTATTTATTTGTAAATCTAATACTTTCAGTAAACAAAATTAGTTTATATACTATTATTTCAGAATTATATACAATCAGTACAACTGCCGTAGTTAATAAAATAATACAGTTTCTTTCAGATTCCCTTATATTTTGTATTTTTAATGGAGTTAAAATGTAGTTTGAAACGTATTAGCTTACGTTTGTGCTAACCATAGAACTCTAAAGCAATTCAAAGAAAGTGACAAATTAGCATATCAAAAAAGAAGAAAAAATTGCTTCAACTGAATGTTGAAAGAGTGAGTCAAAGATGATTCCTCTCTTTTTTTAAAGAAACTTTAATTCAGTCACTGAGCCATTTTCCTCTCATCATTCTTACTTTGAGATATTAATTATATCTATATTATATCTTTTTTCCAATAAAGCTTTTGATTATTTTAAGCAGGCACCGAGCTGTGAATATAAAGCTTCTCGTGCAGATGAACACTATATCTGCCCCAAGTGACTGACTGTTAGCATAAGGGAACCTGAGGGGGCCGTTGACTCCTGTTCTGTCTCTCTTATGCCTCTAATGCTTCTGGCGGTAGTAGAAGGTCATTCTCTTTATAAAAATCAAGCAGATGATTCGTCTTGATTACACGGAGTGGCAGAGGACCACTGGAGTCCAGAAGGTTTGGCAGTGTGTAATGTGTGTTTGTATGAGTGTGTGTCAGATATAAGGAGAGACCCCTAAGGACAGGTCAAAAATACATTCACACACTCAAATGCAGGATGATGTGTTGTATTAGACGTGAAATGACCACGATGGAAACCGTGACCCATTACATCAAACACAACATTAAAGGTCAAATACATTTGTGATCACATGCTCGCTTTGTACAGGAAATGTTGTTTCTGTATGTTTGTTGTTTTGGTGTAAGCTGTTTTTGTGCTGTAGGACCAGAACCAGAATACAATGTGTGGCCAGCATCATTTTATGATTTTTATTTTATTATAATATGTCAGCTAATTATACTTTCCTAGAAATAATGTTTTGATGATTGCTCAAATAATCAATATAAACATAGCAAAATGGACAAAACGGATATATATATTTAAAGGGGTCATATGATGCAATTTCAATTTTTCCTTTCTCTTTGGAGTGTTACAAGCTCTTGGTGCATAAAGCAGATCTGTAAAGTAGCAAAGACTAAAGTCTCAAATCCAAAGAGATATTCTTTATAAAAGTTCAGAGTCAGGCACACCTACCTAAAACGGTTCGTTCTAACACGCCCTCACATATTTACGTCGATATGTGGGAAGATTTGCATAACGCCGCCCACTCTGTGGATGCACTGTGGATCGCTGGATCGGCTTTCACCGTGGACAAAGCGGAGTCCAGCCCAGGGGCCGTTTTCAAGTACGCCGGCCGCCACTCACATTAGGCCGCCGTGTGTGACGCAGTGTGTTTCGTTGTGAAAGCGAAACTACTAATTTGTAATCTGTTTGGCCTTCCAAAAGAGGACACAACTAGAAATCAGTGGTTAAGTTGTATTTACAACACTGTTCCAGAACAGTTCAACCCAAATATTCAGATGTGTGCAGCACATTTTATGGAGGACTGTTTCCTGATCCTGGGAGAGTAACGTTAGACTACAATGCCGGCCATTCTGACTCACAGTCTGTAAGTAAGTTTTCATATTTAAAGGATTTGCCACTGATGATTCAAACGCGAGTTTTGAGCAGTGTAGAGTAGCGCTTGTTGTTTGTCATTTCTCCGATCACAAATGTAGACATGGTTTTATGTTTACGCAGCGCGATGCAACGCAACACATAAAAAGACAGTATAAGTCATTATAATCCGTAATTATGTCCCCACTGGATGCAACAAATGCCTCGTTTGTAATGTGTTTTATTGGTTTTGTTTCGTCATGCCGGGACACATGGAAACACAGTATGGTGAGGGGCGTAACATTTCCGTCACACGCTTGAGGTATTCGGCCAATCACAACACACTGGATAGCTGGCCAATCAGAGCACACCTTGGTTTTCAGACTGATGAGCTTTGTAAAAATCGACGCGTTTCAGAAAGGCGGGGCATAGAGGAGAAACAATAATGTACAGTATGTGGAAAATAATGTTGTTGTTTTTTTACATTAAACCGCATAAACACATTTCATTACACCAAATACACAAAATAATGTTCTTTTTAGCAACATCATATGACCCATTTAAGTTGGGGTGTAACATAGCCTACACAAAAATCACAGTTTGGTACGTTCCGTGTGTATATGCATGTACAGCAGGGGACAAACAAAACATTAAGTTGCTATTTTTTTTGCTTTTTTATTAAACACTGCATTACTGAAAACACTATGGTTTTGTCTTTAAATAAAAAGTCTGTCAACCGACTGCAACAAACTCTTCGTACTGCAGTTAATGGTGCAGTTTTAGTGGAAGATGTTCGAATTGCTTCCATTTTTGGATGCAAATTATTTTAGCAAAATGTATATTTATGCATTATGTAAGTTATGCACACACAGTAACAATTTACTGTGAAATTTTTAATTACACTCAACAAAACTTTGTAAATGGTAAATAATAATGGTAAAATATACTGTTAAATGTTAAAAATGAGAAACCATATAATTTATGTAAACTGACATTTTCAGAAACCGCTATGTGATTCATAATTTTATTATATTTTACAATCTTTTTATTTTACATTTATATTTTATTATCGGCTGCAGGGATGAAGACGACAACTCCCATGATTCCACACTCAGTCACGGCGTCATCAAACGATGCCTTTGTCTATTTGTTTATTTTGAATACGCGGCCTCTTGCGGCAAAAATTACATATTGTGCCTTTAAGGAGGGACCCAAGCCATATCTAAGGACCAGAATCATGAGACTCTTTTGACTTGGGCCAATTAGTAACTGTAGAAACGCTCTGGCAACCAATCAGAACACCCTAGAAACACCATAGCAGCACCTTAGCAACCAATGGTTAATTTTAATAAATTTCAAACAGTCAGAAAAATTCAATTTCCCCATATAAAAATGAGGTTGTTACAGTTTTACCGATGATACTGTTTGTGATAATGAACATAAATGTACATCTCCATCCGAACTCAAGCTACTACTACTGTCAGCTCAAGCTACTGTCAAATGTGCATTTATAAGAGACAAAAAATTTAATATTGTCAATATTGCACCCTGCACTGCAAACTGTGCTGAAGATACATGTCATCAAATTCAGGTGACACAAACCTGTTTCATGATTTGAAACAATAATACTCATTAGAACATGCAGAAACTAAGAATTTTTTTTTTCTATTAAGATATTTATTTTGTTAAGGAAAATGACAGGAAAAATGTAAAGAATTCAAAAACATGAAGTGATTGTCATGTTCTGACAATGAAGAGTAGTTTAAAACCACAGTTAACAGTCTGGTTTCTATAACTTTCACTTAGGAGCAAAAAATCTGCCTTTAAACCTGAAAAAAATAAAGAAAATAAAATGTATTGTGATAATTATTGATATTGACTAATATGAAAAATGTTATTGTGATAATTTTTTTGGCCATATCGCCCAGCCCTATATATATATATATATATATATATATATAAATTCCATACCAATGCCCTAGCAACAAATCAGACTAGATATCCCATAAAACACCACCCAGAACACTGTCATAGCAACACTTTAGAAACAGATGTAATGTTAATATATCAATCTATTGAAGTACTGAAATCTGTTTTGTACCTTTGTAATACACTGATAACCACCAAATGCAGGTGGTGATGAGAAAGTCACATGATAAACCAAAGCCCATCACAAGCAGCTTTTAAATAATAACATATATAGAACGTGCAAAGTGTCATTCACACAAACACTAAACACCATCATGGTAACACATATAAAACTGAAATAATGCAATAAACATTAATTTAACAACATTAGGTGTAACACACAACCCTAATATACAAAACTGATAAGAAAAAACTAAGAAGAAACAGTTATTTCAAGAAAAAAACCAAATTTGAAATGTAACGCATGTAATTCTGGGAATGTCAATTTATGGTTATTCACTGTAAATTATAGTCTTTTTCACTTCCAAAAACAGTATACTACCGTAAAATTCATGTCCAATACAGTTTTCACCGTATAGTAGGGGAATTTACCATTAACCATTTAACAGTCTTTTACCATTAAATTCACAGAATTTTTTTACAGTGTAGTTTAAAAGATGGACACTAGCCCTGACAGCAACAGCTCTGTGTTATCTACAATTTGACGATCAAATGCATGCATTTAATGGATGCAGGAAAATGCTGAAGCGCGGCTGTGCGTTCCACGACCTCCTGATAAATCAGAAGAGAGAGGACAGATACAGTCCCTCTGCTCACATAGGGCTGCCAGAAATAACATCATGACCTTGCAATTACAGTCAACTGGGGAGGATCCATCTAACATCTCTGAGCGGGAGCACGTGTGTGAATACATGCTCGTGTCATGGCACGACTGCTCAGCTCACCGGATCACAATCACACTCTGGGTTTAAATACACTCAATCAATAATGGATGGGCTGAGCGCTCACACACCTTCATTCCTTTGTGCTTCTCAGTGGGATTCCTACAATTTTGCCTCTCTGAAGACGAGAAATGCTCAGAGATTGATCAATATCTCTTCTAAAATGCTGAGATTTAGACCAACAGGACCAGCATGCGTCATGGTTTTGTTTTTTCTTACTAAAGCTTAGGAGAGATCCAAACTACATGGATTTTATGAAAAATTGAAGATGGTTCCATTTCAGATTATCTCTCAAGACCAAAATGCGATGTCTGTCTGAAGAGTGCTTTCTTTTTCTTTCATTCTAAAACAGAACTGAACACCAATGGATCTAATTTGCAGTAGTTCTGAAATGTCTTCACTTTATTGGCATATGACACTTTTATTGACCAGGGTACAAAACAGGGCCTGAAATTTCAGATGTATGTTTTTTTCCCACAACTATTCAATCAATACAGTGCATAGCCTGATTTGTGTGCTTTTCTGTTTTTCTAGCATTAAACATTAAATAAACAAAAAGATATATAATAGCATGTAAAGTAGATAAAGGTATCGGAAATCAAGACAACAGATACAATTATAAAATTTAAAAAATAAAAATAAATGGAAAATACAAATGTTGACTAAATGTAATGAAAGGGTCCACCTGATGTTCACGCCTGTAAAGTTTAGGGTACTTTTTTAATGTCCTTTTTTATTTTATAAATACATCTTTTATGTTCACCAATGCTGTATTTATTTTACAAAACAAACAAACAAAAAAAAAAAACGGTAATATAATTTACAAAAACTGTTTTTCTATTTTAATTTATTTTAAAATGAAATTTATTCCTGTGATCAAAGTAGAATTTTTAGCAGTCATTAATCCAGTCTTCAGAGTCACATGAATTCTAATATGCTGATTTGGTGCTCAAGAAAAGTGTCTTATTATTTTTTTTATTATATGTCGATTATAACAGTTGTGCTGCTTAATATTTTTGGAAATCATGACATGTTTACTTCAGGACTATTCAATAAATAGAAAGATCACAAGAACAGTATTAATGTATTTACTATCACTTTTGATCTATTTAATGCATACCTGCTGAAAGTATTTTAAAAAATCTTTCTGATATGGTAGTGTACATTTTTAAGGAATGTTACTTCATTATGCATAACTTTGGGGCAATTAAATATTACAATTCTTTGGTATTTAAACTGACTTAACAGTAATCTTACTAATATACATTAAATATCAATTAAACAGATACAAGTTAAAATGATACTATGATTCGAACTGTTGGATACATTAAAGAAGGTCAAGTACTCCAAATTGATGGAGTGTTTTATTCATCTCATTGTCTAGCACAGTTTTAGATACTTTTACGTCTGTAGCTGACAGTGATTTGAAACCTGTTCATCTCTCAACCTGTCATAATTAAAGAGGAAAAGATAAAAGTAAACCCTGCTTACGCACGCGCACACACACTCACCACAATCTGTCATCTACAGACCCACATTAAATAGTATTTCCAAGCAAAGTAAAACAGGTTGCATTTATTAAACTTGCACTTAAAAGCAGAGGGGGCAAAAACAAAACGTGCTATTGATCAGCCTGAACGACAGCATCCAGTCATCAGAGCACTTCTGAACGTCCGTTTCAGGCTTTATTATTGAAGTGTACATAAATCTGTAGAAACCAAAAGCACTGTCAGAGGGTCACCAGAGGATCGGGGGGACTCAAGAGTGTGTATGGGGCGCGTGTTCATTACGTTCTTCTTTTAAATAGTTCACTTAAAGACTGACCAGTATATTCTCACTTACAAACTGTCCTTGCACTAACAATCCAAAAGAAAAGAAACAAAGAGAGAAATTAACATTTGGTAAACATTCTCCACTAAAGGCAGTTCCCTTATATATACTGTGATTTTATCTTTCATTTTGTTTACATAAACAAGTTTAATAACATATCAATCAGTGGTTATTGAACAATTTGGGAAAATAAAGGAAAAAAGCGCACACAAAAATTATACTCTTTTACAAGTAAATAAAAGGATCTTTTCTTTTCTTTGTTTTCTTCAGGGCAGAGTTCAGCGGTTCATCTTGTGTTGGTGGGTGTAAGCGGATTCATTTCCTTGTACTTTCTTTGCTTTGACTGTCCTCTCTTTTTATGCTATTACATAATTAGATTCTTACATACAAATATTGACAAAAAAAATGGCTTAATCACCAAAGCCATCCAGTCTTTTTTCAATATCAATGGATAGTCAAAGGCGGTGGGCGGGGCTTCAGGGGGACAGGGGATCATAGCTGGCCGTCGCTACAGTGGGCATCCGGGCTGTCCGTCTGCTTCTCTGCGTCCTGACCCGGCAGCTCTTTCACCATCAGCGACGTGCTTTTATCGGAAAACTCCTCCCCGTCCGGCTCCAGGCCTTCAGGACAGTGAAGCTTCAACAACTCTTCTCTGAGCTGAGCCGTGTGCCTCTGCAAAAAAACACATGGAATCGGTTTTAAAGACACAACAAATGCCACGATTTCCATTTGTATGACAGCGAACACAGTGTTGTACCTTTAGTGCAGCTGCGTGATGAGACATGGTTCGTCCGACTCTCTTATCGCTGCTGTACTGCTGAATATCACAGATCCAGCCCTCGCACTGGGCCATGATCTCCACTCGCTTCAGATAGAAGTGCCGATGGATCACCTGCGCGCAGACACACACACACACACACACACACACACACACACACGGTTAGTGCACAAAAACACACTCAGTGTTCTTGGAAAAGCGAATTGTGTATCAGTTCTTGTACAGCCCATAAATCAAATGTAAACCTCGTATCCAATTACAGTAGCACCAGAAAACAATCTGCTGATCTTTGGATTGAGACTCCATTGACCAGATGACCAATCGCACTGCACAGATAACCAGCAGTCATTGCCTGTCTGTGCATGTTAACATGAATAAACTAAGTGACCTTTTCGGTAACAAAGACCATAGGCAGGAAATAAAAGAACTCACACAGACACACACTTCCTAGTAGTACTCCGACTCTGTCCGAAGGCAAGAGCTGACTCACTTGTTCATTCTTCATTTAGATTAGTCTCCTAGATATTCTTCCTCTCCATCTCAATGTGTTTTCTATACACGTCATACAGTGTACTAAACGGCAGATGTGAGGAGTGTTAACAGCCGCCGTGCCACCCTGATTTAACACCATCCAAAATCACTTCCCCCAGACCTCAGGAGTGGTTCTTAGGTGTGCTTAAAACAGTAAAAAAAACTGCAAAAATACCATGGTCAATAAATGGTCAAATGTAGGATAGTTTGACTATATGTTGACTGTCAACGCTTCTGAACTACTGTAAGTCATCACATGGCTTTCCATTAAAGCAAGATTTTTGTCAAATTTGAAGTTCAAAATTGCAAGAATAAAGTAATAGCATTATGAGATTAAAATCAATGTATGAGAAAAAAGTCGTAATGTTATGAGAATAAAGTCATGTTTTTTTAAAGTCAATGTTATGAAAATAAATGTGTAAAGTTTTGAGGATAAAGTAGTAATGTTACAAGAATTCATGTTTTGCACAAAAGAATGACACAACAAAAAATGTTTATCAAGAGAGAAGTAGGTTATATTTTGAGAGTAAATTCGTAATGTTTTGAGAATGAATGTTTGTTTATTCTCAAAACATTAGGACATTAAAATCTAAATAATTTGAAATCTAACTAAATTTGTAAAAAAAAAAAAAATCCTCTTGAGGCTCTAGTGGGAAAATGCTCTTACAAACAGCTTCTGGAAAATCGACCTGCTGTGTCTTCACTAACACACACACACACACACACACACACACACACACAAAATCTCTCTCAGGATTAAGACATGCACTTTAGCCTGCTTGTAAAAGCGAGATGTTGCATGGCTCAAACTTCTGGGGGGAAAAGACCGAGCGCAGATGAGAAGGATTCAGGAATGAGTGCTTATGATCGATGGTCTTGCCAGCGTTGCCATGGAAACCCCGGCGGCCACTACACATCACTCTCTGGCTCAGAGCTCAACCTCACCGGCCTTATATCTCTCTATTTTGCTGTCTCGCTTCATCCATCCTTCATAAATCTATCTTTCTCTCAAACACACAAAGACTCTCCCATAATGCCGCATTTGTTTCATATTCATTCAGTTCCCAAAGGAACATCTAAAATTATACTGGAAAAATAGGGAGAAATGAAAAAGGGTTAGGAACAGAAACTCCATTTAAAAGAAAATGAACATGAGCATAGCTACCAAGTAAGGTTGTCATGCAGGAGCAAGTGTGTGTGTTTGTGTGTGCTTCCTCCCTCTTTTGACATCAACAGCCCACCATTTATTATCCTGCGTGACTGGCTGTGTGTGTGTGCGAGCGAGAGAGAGAGAGAGAGAGAGAGA
>NW_015505197.1:2227317-2246404 GCF_001515645.1 Sinocyclocheilus grahami | reverse complement strand
ATATATATATATATATATATATATATATACACACACAAAATTAATAATATATGTAAATACATACATTGCCCTTAAAAAGTTTGGGGTCAGTAAAATTGTTTTAATGTTTAAAAAAAAAATCTTATGCTCAACAGGGCTATATTTATTTAAAAATATTGTAAAAACGGTAATATATGGTGTGATATATACAGTATTATATATACATATATACAGTGGGGAAAAAAAGTATTTAGTCAGCCACCAATTGTCAAGTTCTCCCACTTAAAAATCCTACAATGTGATTTTCTGGATTTTTTTTTCTCATTTTGTCTCTCATAGTTGAGGTATACCTATGATGAAAATTACAGGCCTCTCTCATCTTTTTAAGTGGGAGAACTTGCACAATTGGTGGCTGACTAAATACTTTTTTGCCCCACTGTGTATATATATATATATAAATATTTTTTTTTCTCCAACTACATTTTGGGGTTACTCCATATATGTAAATGGATGATATCTAACCTCTTTAAAGCAGGGTGAAGGGTTGCGGATCTGTTCTAGCATGGCCCACTTGACAGTGGCCTGTCGAATGTTTCCGTCGTACTCTCTGGAGCTCTGCGTTCCACTCGGCGTGCCCCGGGAACGCTCGTAACCTGGTTCATTGAAGTATGGCTCAGCCACCAGAATCAGAGACTGGATTGACACCAGCACCTAAAACACACACAACACACGTTTTAGAAAGCCTAGGAGGAATGACACATGGATCAAGTGGAAGAGGTGAAGAGCACACCGACTCTCACTGACCACAGCACAACTGTGTCCCTGTGCCTGATTTGCATTTATTGATCAGCTGGACGCTAACTGTAGCACTAATCAATGGAGACATTTCTATGAACTGATGGCAGCAGTACATGAGCACGAGTGTGAGGAGAGAGAGGAGCAGAGCCTGATCAGATCAATATTACAGGAGGAAACTGCTCCCCTGCCTATTATTCAGAGAAGTATGATGGAGAGAGGGAGGGAAAGGGGTTGAGATGTGGGAAGATAATTACTGTAGGGAAACCAGGATGAGAATGTTGTAAAATCAACGGTCGATGTGCAGGTGACGGTGATATGACTAAATATTCTCTAAAAGTGATGAAATGAGAGGTGGTCTTTTCCGGCAGTTCACTGCTTCAGATATACCGGAAAGAACTATCTGCAAAAAACCATCTGCGAAATCCTTCCCTCCTACTGGGTATTGGCTCACCTGTAGAAAGCTAGAGGTCTGAGGGTTCCATTTCTCCTCGGGACGCCCGTGCCAGGTGTTCAGGATACTTAAACACACCTGGTTGTTACAGAATGAATGAGAGACAGTACCAAGAGATCAGGATTAAGTGGAAAAAAACAAAAAAAACAATTAAACTAAACAACATTAAGTCATATAAACATATAAATAATTTTTTTTTATCCATTGGCCAATATTTGACCATTTCTGAGAAAAGAAACAAAATAATATAAAGAATAAAAACAAAATAATATAAAATAATAAAATAAAATACATACATAAAAAAAACATTCATTTTTAAATTTCCAACCTACTGTTTAATTATCAGTATTTGCATCAGTCATCGGTCTAAAAATTTCTTGAAAAAAAAAAAACATGACACTAACCTTGCCATCGTTGTAGAGGTTTGGATTAAAACGGACGCTGTGGCCGCCGGTGGTCTCCAGATTAACCAGAGGAGGGGAGTTTGGGTAATCTTGAGGAAAATAGACGTCAAATTCGAAACAGCCATTGGCATATGGTGTGTCTGCAGGCCCTGTTATCAACACCTGAGACAAAAACCAAGAAAACAGCCATTAAAAGACAGCGACCCTACATTCATTCAAAGACGACAAACATTAAAATCAAAATCATTGTGTTGAACAGCACTGGAATGATTGGCATGTTTAAACGAGGTCTATAGGGGAAGTTGCACTGACACACACAAAGTGATGTATCCCGCTTCCCACAGAAGGAGTGAGAGAGAGGACGATCGGAGGACTGTCATGCCATCCAGTGAATCTCTCTCCACTGCAGGCAGTAGAGCTGCATTTAGGCGTTAAGACTGTTTTGACAAGACCATTCAAACGCAACAAAACACACACACAAAGCTGTGCTCACACACTCGGTGTAGGTTAAATCCGGAAAGCTCAGTCTTTAAATTACTTTTTTTCCACATCAATCTACACTCCATACATCATACTGACAAAGCAAAAACAGAATGGTCACAACTTCGCAAATGTATTAAAAATAAAAAACTGAAATAAGTACATTGCATAAGTATATATATTATATACATAACTAAATATTAGTCTTTTTTTTTTATGCGACAAGCTTTGCACATAAGCATTTTGCAATTATCTGCCATTCTTCACCTCACCTGTTCACCTCTCAAGCTCGTCATGCAGCAGAGATCGAAAGATTCATGTTGACCCACAGTAAACAGCAAGGCGGGACAGTCATGGGTTGCTCTCATATTCAGCACTGAGATATCCGATTCTTATTGACTGATTCATTTAATTAGTCAATTCACATGAGTTGATTCTTTAATGTTATAAATTATAAACAATAAATAAATAACTTGTTTGAATTGCCACTCAAGCACAAAAATATTATGTGTCTTAACTGAAGAGAGGATTGAGTTTGGCCACACCGCCATAAAGACTGATTTGGTGGAGTGTGGCAGCGATGTTTGTCCTTCCGTAGATTTCTCCTATCTCCACATATGATCATGGAGCTCAACTAGAGTGACCATCTACAGGACACTACTTTCGACCAATCAGACATCCTGACTGCGCTGCCTCTGGCACTTTAAAAAAAACAAAAAAAAAACAGAGCATACTAATTAAGCAGTTAAACGGGGTGGTAAGTGTAATGTCTTATTGCTCTTATCATATGGATTTTACTTATGGATAGTGACAGCAGCATTGATCCGCCTCACCATATTTAACGCCCCTTTCATTCAATCATCATGGAGAGAATGAGAGCATAAGATACCCAAGGGAGGGTGATGGTTATTATATGTGGATGTGCTGATGTGGTTCTCCGACATAACCCTGGAAAATCCTGCTATTTCCAAACCTTACCTCCTCATGACCACAAGGGTTCATGCTAATGCTCAAAGGTCTAAATTCCCCTTAGCTTTGCTCTAGAGGACCTCAGAGGGACACAGTTTGTACATGTTAATAAACGGATGTGACTTATCTCAAGAGCTTTGAATCCCAGGATTAGGAATTGCCATGGTCACATTGGTTTTTCTGTGGTCAGCATAGAGGAACTAAACTTTGATCACACAACATCCCTGTCTGAAAATACACCCTGGCTATGACTAAGGGCCACTGGTTCAAATAGACGATCTTCAAGAATTAGCATGACATAGATTAAGTCTAGCCTGACAAACCAAACTGCCCAGTAAAGCTGACTCTCCATTTAAAACTCCTTGGAGAAAACGATCAGGCTTTAGAGAGCCTGCCGGCTCTGGTGCGGCACTGTGCTGAAGAGTCGTTTCTCTTTGGCTTATTTTGTCAGAGCAAACAGTCACTCCATGTCCCTCGAGGCCCTCAGACAAGCAGGGAGTGTGTCTTCAGCATGTGAAATACACACCACCCCTCTCCTGACAGACCACTATACATCCAGCACTGTCGTGCTTCTGCTTCTGCTCTGTTTCAAGTCTCAAGCACCTAAGAAATAATGCCCTAGAGAGAGACAGAGCATTAAGATCATTTGCACAGGGGGTTTTAGTGTGAAATGTGCTTCAAAGGGCGCAGAAAATTTCATGGGTATGATTATTTCAATATCTTTAAACATTATGAAAAGATTAGTTAAATGTACATAAGTCTAAAGTTTGGACACACTTGACTTGATTCATGATTAAAAACGCTGGCATACACACGCAAAAGCTTTTGCATTTTAAATTAGTTTTGTAAACACATGCACTACTGGTCAAAAGTTTGGGGTCAGTACGATTTTTAAATGTTTCTCCAAGGCTGCGTTTATTTGATCAAAAATACAGTAAAAATAATATTAAGAAATATTATTGCAAATAAAAATAACTGTGTTCTATTTTTTTTTTATATTTTAAAATCTAATTTATTCCAGTGATGAAAAGGCTGAAATCATGCTAACATGCTGATTTGGTGCTCAAGAAAAATAGCTTATTATGAATGTTGAAAAGGAAACTTTTGATGAAGTTGGTTGAGAATGAACAAAGCTAGAATATAGACAAAGGTCGACTATGATAAAGAAGCTAAATTATCAGATGTTTTTGATTTGTCGCTACATAATTTCCATTTGTGTACTGATGACTTTATTGTTATTATTCTAAAACTTAAAGGGATAGTTCACCCAAAAACAAAAATTTGATGTTTATCTGCTTACCCCCAGGGCATCCAAGATTGTAGGTGATTTTGTTTCTTCAGTAGAACACAAACTAAGATTTTTAACTCAAACCGTTGGAATCTGTCAGTCATATAATGGAGGTGAATTGGAATCACGGCTTTGAGAGTGAAAAAAACATACACAAACAAAACCAAATTAAACCCTGCTGCACGTGACGATACATTGATGTGTAAAGACACGAAACGATCGGCTGTGCAGGAAAATGAACAGTATTTATATAGTTTTTTTTTTACCTGATTCACCGCAATGTCAGGCGTGTTCTCGTCTTCTTCAGCCGGCGGGTGACGCGTCGTCTTCTTGCGGATCGCAGACTTATAAGTGCATTACAGCCACCTATCTCTCAAATGGACCCCTGACAACTCCTAATTGAGATTGTGGATAGAGGGTCAATGGTCTATTTGAGAGATAGGTGGCGGTAATGCACTTATAAGTCTGTGATCCGCCGTAAAGCAAGATGACGACGACACGTTACGCGCCGGCTGAAGAAGAAGATGCGAAGACGCTCTGGATTGCGCCTGACATTGCGGTGAATCAGAGGTAAAAAAAACGATATAAATACTGTTTAGTTTCTTGCACAGACTGATTGTTTCGTGTCTTTACACATCAATGTATCGTCACGAGCCGCAGGGTTTAATTTGGTTTTGTTTGTGTATGTTTTTTTGACTCTCAAAGCCATGATTCCCATTCACCTCCATTATATGACTGACAGACTGCAACGGTTTCAGTTAAAAATCTTCGTTTGTGTTCTACTGAAGAAACAAAAGGGCCTTTCGCACCGCTTTAGTTCCAGAACTAAATGTACAGTACTAAAGTACTGGGAAGATTTTGCGCGAACTACTTCCCAGTACCATTTAAAGGGTTTCATTTGCACCGACAGTGTGTACTTGGAAGTGATGTAAGTCGGTCGACAGCAACATCCTTTGTGCACGGCGTTCAACAACAGAAACAAAGAAGAACAACGTTAACAACAGGAGGATGGAGTATGTTTTGTTCCTTCGAATTCCAACTGGATTTCCTCCGTTGCGTAAATGTTCAAAAGTGCCTGCACTTCAGCATCTGTCCATCTATCGCTGTTCTCCATACTTGCGAAATAAGTTGACACAATGTTTACAGTATGTTTACACGGCGTTTTAAATCATGGCGGGTGAGGGCGTTTTCGTACACGTTTGGCCAATCAATGTCTACTTATGTCACGGGTAGTACCAGTTGTGCTGGTTAGACCCTGCTACGGAGTAGGAGCTAATTTGGTTCTCGAAAAAGGCAGTCCGATACTAAAATCACACCCAGTTCCCGGCGGTGCGAAAACGCCAAAAAGGGGGTAGTTCCGCAATTAGTTCTGGTACTATGAAAAGGTTCTCGCGGTGCGAAAGGCCCTAAAGTCACCTACATCTTGGATGCCTGGGGGTAAGCAGATAAACATCAAATTTTCATTTTTGGGTGAACTATCCCTTTAATACTGAAAAATGCAAATAATATCTATAATATTGGCAAAACAAATTCATTATTTGTTAAGCATTTTAATCAAAGTTATTAAAAATTTAACCACTCCATTATTATTTAATAAACAGCAGATTATTGAGGTGGATGTTCTCACCATGGTTGGCCTGTCGTAGGTTGGTGGTGGCAGCATAAACAATCTCTGCAGTCTTCTGGATGTCAGGAACTAGCAGGGTGAGGCCTTCTGGCTCAGGATCAGATGTCTCCGGCTTCATCACCCCTTTACTTTTGTCTTTCTTTGACCTAAGGTGGACAAAGGATCATCAGAAATCACATTTCTGTAGACACTAGCAAATTAATTAAGAGTCTTTATTTGTGTTTGCATGCATGTGAACATGTGAAATGTTTCATTTTCTAACGACCACAACAATGACAGAAAAAAAAAAAAAACAAGTGCATGTCCTCAAGAACTTCTCAGCCTCTCATGTCCCAACCCAGACACAAACACACACGCTCTCATCCTGAGAGGTGCTAGTACACACTGAACGCATCAAATGAGCAGCAGATTGTGACTTGTCCCAAAGTAAACCATTAAAAAAAAATGTCCAGCTGTCTTGTGGCTAAGCACACACCCTCACAACATGCATCTTTCATTAAGCAGGAGGAGAGAAAATGAAAGAGACAGACAAATGAGAAAGGGGACATGTCAGAAATGTCCTTTACCTGTAGTTGACACATAATTAAGATGGCCCCGTCATTCAAAGGCCACTTGGACAGAGCCAAGCTCGTGGCTTCGCCCTGTGACTAACAGGCCAACGCCAATAACATCTCACTAGCCACGAAGACTAAGCCATTATTAAATACAGACAGCTGATAACAAATCACAGTCTCTCACTACTCTACATATCCACCTGTGTTATTACTTGAAGCAAGCAGACTCACAATCTTTACCTGGAGGATGATAAAAAAGGTAAAAAAAAAAATCCTTAGGCTTATATTGAAGCCTTATATTGGGACGTAAAACACATTAAAGCTAAATAATCTTAAAAAAGAAAATTAATTTATCAATTTATAAAAAAATTAAAGAATATTTATTTTTTAAATTTAAATTAATAACTCAAATACTTTGATTATTTTTTAAATTACAATATTAATACAAGAAATTTAAATAAAAATAAAATAATAATAAACAAATGATAGAAATAAAATAAATAAATAAATGTGTAAATTAAAAACCTAAAATAAAAAAAAAGAAAAAGAAAAAGAAAAAAGAAAAAATATTATTTCTGATAAACAATACATTGCTAAAAATCAAATTCATCATTTATTTTTTGTGCTGGGTCCAGCAAAAATTGTGGCAAAAACGAAAAGGCCAAAGCTGAATTATGGACAAGCATGGAACGGCAAAAGCTCAGGACAGTCTGAAGGCCACTGGGGATTAGAGGCTTTTCGAGGGCAGGTGAGGAGCACTGACTGATCTAGCAGTCATTTATCACTGTGTGTTACTCCTCTGCTGAAACACTGGTTTTGACTTGTGTCTATAGCATCAGGTTACATCTTGTGGGTATAAGTGTTTTCCATGCAGGTCAGAGAGTGAGTGTCACAGGGCGGGCTTCCATCCATCAGCAGTCACTCTGTCTGTCCTGTGTCCATTAGTGTGACCAACAGTTGGACTGAATGTGTGTGTGTGTATGTGTGTATCTAAGAGGAAGAGCTCACCTGAGGCGGTTGGTGTAGGTGTCCACACATGTCTTCATCTTGGCCAGTAACATGCCAACAGACGTCTGACACTCAGTGTGTTCTTCATCCTCCTCTTCCTCTGCAGCGTCTCCTGATAGCGGCAAGAGCAGAGGAACCAGGCTGGTGCAGGTGGAGATGGCCCTCAGCAGCTCCAACAGAGCACACCAGAAAAGAGGGGGGGCAAACAATGGAGGAGAGGAGATGGCAGACAGCTCTAGAAAGGAGGAGAGGAAATGATAAGGAAGGTTAAGGCAGCAGAGAAGACAAGGAAAGACAAGTGGAAAGGTGACCAGAAAGGAGAAAAGAACAGAATGGAGGACAGGAGGAAAGGAGCAAGCAGAGGGAAAGGAGAGAAGAAATAAGGAGAACAGAAAGGAGGGGAGGAGATGAGAAGAAACAAGAAAAGAGTGGAGGAAAGACGACAAGATGAGGAGGAGACCTGAAATGATGAGAAGGGAGGATTCAAGAAAGGAGAAAGCAGAGTAGAAGACCAGAAAAGATGTAAAAATAATAATAGAGAAAAGAGAAATCAAGAAAAGAGGAGGAGATAAGAAAGCTGAAGAAGAGAGTAGAACAGAAAGAAGTAAAGCAGCAGTCAGGAGAGGAGACCAGAAGGACTGGAGGAAACAAGAAACGAGAGCAGAGGAGAAGATCAGATAAGAGGCAAAAGCGGAAAGGACATGAGAGAAGAAACCAACAAAAAAAAAAGGAAAAATTACAAAGCTGGAGGAGAACAGACAAGTAGGAGAGAAAACAAAAGAGATGAGACAAGAAAAGAGGAGAAGAGATAATAGGAGAAAGGAGAAGAGACCAGAAAGGAGAAAACAGGAAGGGAAAGACAAAGGGGAGGAGAGAAGAAAACAGAAGAGGATAGGCATTTAGATGAGAGGAAAACACACTGGAGGAGAGCAAATAGCAGAATAGAAGACCAGATAGGAGGAGAAGGGAAAAAAACAGAAAAAGGAAGAGGAGGAGAGATTATAGGACTACAGATACAGTGGGGCAAAAAAGTATTTAGTCAGCCACCAATTGTGCAAGTTCTCCCACTTAAAAAGATGAGAGAGGCCTGTAATTTCTCATTTTGTCTCTCATAGTTGAGGTATACCTATGATGAAAATTACAGGCCTCTCTCATCTTTTTAAGTGGGAGAACTTGCACAATTGGTGGCTGACTAAATACTTTTTTTCCCCACTGTAACACTACAGTCTTACGTCAAACTCCTCACAGCAGCGCTAAGGACACTACAATATCATCCATCCATTCCCTCTTCCCCAGGAAAAGACTCTGTGGGTCACAGATCATCTAGACTCAAACTGTGCCTGATCCACAGCTCCACTGCTATAAACGATTCTTCATTTGTACCATAAGACCTCTGTGACTGACCTCTCCCCCCATTGGCTTACTGTCTAAAAGGAACAATATAGCGTCAAACACAAGTTTCGTGCTCTGTTTGAGAGAAAGAGCTCCATGCACACTCAAGAGACATCTTAAAAACAACTAGCTTGGTCTGCACTGACGAATTGAAAGCTACATTGGATTAGCCAATGATAATGGGTTGTTTGCATTAAGTCTTAACCTTAATAGACATTGTAAGTGGACTTATAATGATACATAAAACTAGACGTTTAGATTTTCTGAAGCATTTGTGTGTGTGGCCCTTTACATGCAAAACTCACCACCACAAAATTGTGCGTGTTTTCCAAGGCATTCTTATACAGTTCTGAGTGGTGTCCAAAGGTGCCCACCTTTAATTCTCTAGGATATTTTAAATATGGTTTGGGTGCCTATTTGAATGTATATCTACAGAATGTCTGCCAAATTTTTCATAATTCTCATTGCTAAGGTTTCTCCCATGTTTTTTTTTCTTCCCTCCATTTCTATGACCTGATGGAGTTTGGGGTCCTTGTCACAGTCGCCATTGGCTTGCTTAGTTGGGCTCTAAAAGACATCGATTTCATGGCACTGACACTTTTGGATGAGAACAAAACTTTAACTGAATTGAGCTGAATAATGACACTATAGTCTTCTGTAGAGCTGCTTTATAGCTGAATCAAATTTGTTCATAATTCATGAATTTTGCCATATCAATACTGAACTGATTCAAGCTGAATAACAACAAGTTTTAATTTGAAGCAATTAAAACAATGTTGCAAAACAATGTTGTAAAAAGGGCTTGAATAAAAAAATAAAAAAAACTTGACTAAGAAAAAGTGGTACAACGTGTGTGTGTGTGTGTGTGGGCATTTATTTTGGTGTGTTTGAAGTAACACTAGCACACTTTTGCTGAAGTAAATCAGGCTGACAGGAGTCTGATTTTAAATGCCGCTTTGCAGAGCGGAACTGGGCCTCGAGTCTAATGACTGATACAAAAATCATGCTTCCCAAATCATTCAGGGCACAAGAGTCTTCCGCATGTCTGGAGTGTGTGAGCGAGTGAGCGAGAATCCTTCACATGAGTGCCGGTTAGAAAGAAAGACACAACATGCAGCAAGAGCTCAAAGAAGCGCTCCATCAATAATGCAAGAGAACGAGGAATAAAACAAGACGAGCGCTGCTGCATCTCCCTTTCACACTTCTGCATCTCTCTAGCACAGATGACACTGAGATGCAGGACATGGACTGATGGCACAACCGGACCACTGACTCAACACACTGAAGAGAACATCTCCTGATCCATATGACAAATACACAAAGAAAATAAAAGAGCACAGAGTGAAAGGAGGACAAAGAAAGAGAATGATATGGTTTTAAACAGGTCATATTCATATGCCCATGACTCCATTAGACAACAAATCTTGTCGCAATGTTAAATTTCAGTTTGAAACCAATAAACTGATAATTATTTTCATGTTGTGGCTGATAATCAGTAATGGGCTGATATTAAAATTCTATAAACCAAGTTTAAATAAATAAAAATAAAGAACCAAAAACTTTTGGTTTAAATGCAACAAGAATTTAGGTATCACAAATTGAGTTTTGTATGAGTATGAAAAAAATGCATTCATTATGAGATTAGCTAAAGATTACATTTAATAGTGTTATTATTACTATTATTAGTGTTTTTAAAGATTAACTTGAAGTGTTAGATGATAATAAAATAAATTTAAATGCAAAAATGTGTGAGATGAGCATAAACAATTAAATATCCATTACTGTCCAATACTAATGGGGGAAAAAAAGTCTAATATCAGCTGATAACCAATAAGGTACATATATATCATGTAGATGTAACTAAAATATAATACAGTTTAAAAGTTTGAATCCCGTAAGACTTTTTAAAGAAATTAATTCAGTGAGGACATTAAATTGATCAAAACTGACAGTGAAAGCATATATAATGTTACAAAAGATTTATATTTAAAAAAAAAAAATGCTGTTCTTTCAAACTTTCTATTCATCAAAGAATTAGGCTTGCTGCGATAGACGGTGCTGACGGTGATACCGGTGTTAAGCCGCAACACCGGTTACGTCACTTGCCCACCGCGTCGCCGACCCCCACCGTCGTTTAGATTTTTTATAGTAATAAAAATCATTTAGTTCAGTAAAAGAACAGACACTACAATTAAAACTGAATGTGGCTTCTCAATGCCGCGTGCCGTACGACAGTCGCATCACAGATCAGATTTCATTTCTCCAGTGAGGAGAGTGAGTCGAGCTGACTGACAAGAAGAGTGAGGTGAGTCAGACAAGACGATCACGGATGATTTAGTTTCGAAACGAGATGCAAAAGCACCTGTTTGGCAATATTTTGGATTTTGAAAAGCCTGTTGACTTTTGCCGTTTATCTAAGGTGATTTTGGAAGTTTTTTTAAACATTCGTTTCTTATTGGTTCCACATTGTTTGCTGATTTTTACTTTATTTAAACTGTCATTTATTTATTTTATTTGACATTTGTTTTGCTAATAAACGTTCTACGTTTCTTATTTATTTGGTTATATATTATACTGTACATGTTTACTTATTTCCAGTTTTGTATACCTATTAAACTTTATGTAAGTTGTTATTTTATATTAGGCATAGCTTGCCCTATAGCATGGTGTATTTTTATTTGTTTTGTTAGTAAAAGTTATGTGTTTTATATATACGCTAAAGTGAGTTTGACGTTGTATTTTGTTGTTACATTCAAGCAATTGACGCCTAACTGCCACTAATTCACAAGTGAAAGTAAAATGCGCACGGCACTTTTAGGCTATTTAAAAGCGAAGGAAAGCGAGGAAAAGAGGGAACGCCCCACCCCTATGGTGATACCGGTATTACCGGTGTTGTCACACGTCGATTAACCGGTGGGAAAATTTCCTCACCGTCACAACCCTACAAAGAATCCTGAAAAAATGTTTCAATGTTACCAGACACTTCTGAATGGTAGTATTCATAAATACTTAAAGGATGCTATTAAGGTTGGGTACTATAATCCATTAAACAATTCTGGAAACACTAAGAGCACATTCACTCCTGGTTCCAGTACGACACCAAATCCAACAGCATTGGCAGAATGAGCCTAGATTCAAAATGCCACTCTTTTTTGGATTCAGTCCAGCTGACCACAGCCATTACAAGTAATGGCGGCGGCTCGCAAAGTTACTTTAAACAGATGGAGTCGGCCAGCAGACACTTTGGTGCCTGGGCAATCTGATTGTAGGCATTAACATCAACACCCTCATGAGAAAATGGCACCCTTCCAGACGTTTATGTACGAGTCGCTTAAAGGCGGTGTCGGTGCGACACAAAAGGCTGTAATTTTCAGGAAAACAGTCTTATATCTGAAGATACCCTGTGCTGTTTATGCACAAGAATGTTTGATTGAGCTAATGGCGACAACCACAGGGCAGTAATTTTCCTCCTCTGCGAAGCTGCTATAAAACCTTCAGCTATCGGAATGATAACAAAGCACATTCTTCCCTTTCTGCATCATTTAAAGCCACTAAATCATTCAGAGCATTTCTCTCGTCTGAAGACGACTCAGTTTCTCAAACACTAATGACACTAGATTTTGGATAGCGGGCTGACCGGCTGATGTAGATGTTTTTTGGTAAAAGTTTCTGGAAGACATTTCTTATCCTGTAAATATGAGGCTGCATATATTTGATCAAAATACAGTAAAATATTGTCATATTGTGAAATATTACAATTTAAAACAATGTTTTTCTATCGGAATATATTTGAAAATTCAATTTCTTCCGTAATGGCAAAGCTGAATTTTCAGCAGCCATTACTCCAGTCTTCAGTGTCACATGATCCTTCAGAAATCATTCCAATATGCTGATTTGCTGCTTAAGAAACATTTCTTACTGAAATCGTTTGTGCTGGTTAATTTTGTTCTGAAAACCCTGATATGAATAGAAAGTTTGTAAGAACAGCATTGATTTGAAATGAAAATATTTTTTTATATGTCTTTAATGTCACTTTGATAAATTTACTGCATTCTTGCTGCATAAAAATACTGTTTAAAAAATAATATAAAATCCTATTGACCCAAAACTTTTTAACGGTATTGCATTTCTGACGTAGAGCCAAGGTTAGAAATTGTGCCCACATTACCAGCATAACTAAACCAGTATAAACCAGTTTTAAGACTAGCATCCTACAGTCCACAAACCAAAGTCGACTGAAGGCTAACAAAGCTAAATTAATCTTGTGGTCCAACCACTTTCTGTGATTGCTTAATTTTAATGACCATACCATTCCTTTCCTCCCATCCTTCCTTATACTCCTCCACTCTCCTTCCTTTATCCAATTTAGCTCCCGTGCACCCATCCAGGTAAAAGGGGGGTATCCAGGGCTTAAAATTAACACTCGCCAAGCGTCAAATGTGAACAAAAATCAGCGTTGGCGAGTATATGTAACAGTGTCAGTCGCCAGTTGGTGGGTACAACTTTTACGAAATATAACAATGCAATGTAATGGGAATAACAGCCCGTTTTTAAAGAGATTCGCCGTTTCTGACGTAAGCGAATAAAATAATCTTTTCCGAAGACAAGATCATCGTGATTGGTTAGCTGTTCTGTCATAAGCGACAAGAGCGAATCAAATAATAGAATACAAACTGGCTGATAAGGTCAGAGCAGAGTTATGGCCAGCTTGCCCCTAGACACGGTTCTAATAACTTTTAGCTGAGAAGATATTGCTGCTTCATTTCGGAAGATTAACTTTTCCCTTCTTTATTCTTCATAACCCGAGAATGTGGCGACACATACCTGGGGTTACGCTGCAGAAACAGTGCAATGAAGTAGGCTATAGTTTGAAAGGTTGCTCGTTCGGCTGTACACAGACGATGAGCCGCTTTAGACAGCGCTTCAACGGACGAAAACACACAATTATGTCAAAAAAACCTCGTAAACGTAGTCCTAAATGAGTTATAAAGTTTTCAATGACCGTAAAGAGTTTGGAGAAGATATGTGTCAGATTCGCGTCATATGCATCAGGTTTTAAAGAGACAGCGCTGCTTTTAAAGTAAAACCTGCTGAAGTCTGTCATTGATGTAAATCAAAGAACAAAAGAAAAAGAGAAATCACTCGACTGCTCTAGACGCTGATTAACTTTTGTAGCTTGAATAAAGATTAATCTGTATAGTTTATGCATATACAACTTATAGTTTATGTGACGATTATTTTAAAATCACTTAATATTTCAGAGCCTATTAAATGTTAAAAATAATGGCTTTCAATTATACTGTAATGTTGAATGGCTATAATTAATAGGTAAAATTGAGGGAAATTTTATTTAATAGAGACACCAGTAGCAGTATTGGTATCAAATACTTCATTAATAATATACTACTTAGTAAAAAGATGCCATTTAAACATTTAAAATATACTATCTTTATGTTGTTTCTACATTCCTGTGGAGGTTCAATGTGAAATTGACTATAAATATACGATTAATCATGATTAATTACAGAAAAATGTGTGATTAAATTTATTTTAATCGATTGACAGAAAGCACTAATGTTTCCGATTTCAATTTAATTTCTAATTTTATAGGTCCCCCCAGAAAGAGATCGGGACAGCCCCCACCTCCTTGGCCCCCCGTTCAAATTTTCAGTTTGATAATTCGGCCCTCAAATTAAGCTAATTATATAGCCCTGCTCTAATCTGTTAACATGGATGCAGAAAAAAATACGCACCACATACGCACTGCAAACTGAGTATGTGTGAAACAGGTGTAACACGATGTTTCATATGTTAAATTTTATCACGTCACCGGCCATTGGCAGGTGTGGCAAAAAGTTAGTTTTAGGCCCTAGGTAGGCCCTCCTCCATCTCTCCATGCAGGAGGGCGTAATTAATTTTGACAAGCCCTCTGACTGACATTTGGCATTTTGTGTGGGCACACACACACACTGTGTCAAAGAGCTTTGGAGAGAGAAGAATACGACTTTATAAAGGGCACCTGTTCAAATGAGCAGAATGAGATACATTAATACATCACAGCAAAGAGGAAACAGGCTGAGACTTATTACACACCTTCACTACAACCATCTTAATGAGAAAAATAAACTGTACACTAAAAAAAAAATAAAACTCCGCAAGAGAACAATAATTAATTATTCTTGCAGGTTTGGCCTGTCAGTTATGAATTGAGTGCATTGTTCAGTTTGTCCTTTATAGTGATCGTGGTGAAGATTTAAATGGGAAAAGGCAGGAATGTGCATCGGATGAGTACACACACATCCATTAAAAGGTTTCCGAGCAATCACTCACTCTCTTCATTTTTGGAGTTTGATCGAGGAGAGTACGAACGCATCCTGCAGGATGTTGCGGCAGGTTTGAAAAGCTTGTCAGAGCTGACCCAATTCACTGCTGTCCATTTCTGAGAGTCTCAGCAGCACATTGCTCAAAGTCTGTATTACACTATCAACTGCTGTTTTAAAAGCTACATATAGGCTAAATACACTCTACAAGATTTAAGATTAAGGATGCATCCAAATAATGGCCACAGAAAAATTTGGGTCCAAAGATGCCAAAAAATGGAAAAGTCAATAATCTGATTATTTTAGCACTGTTTTTTTTAAAAATACAAACACTAATAGGGTTTATGTCGAACATCACCTCTCATTGGTGCATTTTACTAATTAAGAAAAACAGACTGAAAGTGTGAAAGAGATACACTCTTAAAAATAAAGGTGCTTAAACCTCTCGTCTCATTGCTTCCGCTTGTCGGAGAACGTGTTAACAGCCGTATTAAATAATAGCAATATTTATGGACTTTTAAGATAATCAGTTAAAATAGCTAGCTGTTTTTATTGTTGACGTTTTATAAAAACATTGCTCAAAGTCTGTATTACACTATCAACTGCTGTTTTAAAAGCTACATATAGGCTAAATACACTCTACAAGATTTAAGATTAAGGATGCATCCAAATAATGGCCACAGAAAAATTTGGGTCCAAAGATGCCAAAAAATGGAAAAGTCAATAATCTGATTATTTTAGCACTGTTTTTTTTAAAAATACAAACACTAATAGGGTTTATGTCGAACATCACCTGACCAAACCCGGAAAACGGGTCTCATTGCTTCCGCTTGTCGGAGAACGTGTTAACAGCCGTATTAAATAATAGCAATATTTATGGACTTTTAAGATAATCAGTTAAAATAGCTAGCTGTTTTTATTGTTGACGTTTTATAAAATTTGTATATCAAATTTGAAAAGAATAAAAATAAAAAAACCCTTTAGATATCAGTCCGCATGTGTGATGGACATTGGTTATGATCATCATTGGTATCTACTTTGAAGGAATCTTGAGTAAAACTGCTTCATATTTAACTAAGCATATGCAAAACGCTTGAACCGGAGGCGACGAGACCCGGTTAACAGAATACGGAAGTCTGTTGCGCATAACCCCTATAGTGGTCATTCTGGGTAAATTGTTAAACTGAATTAAATGAATACAAAGAATTATGTATGAATGACTTTACAAATGATTCTGAACGACCACAAATTCAAAATGCTCATATTTCAAGAATCAGAAGTGTACCAGAGATTAAAGGCAGCAGCCTGTCTCAAGTGTTTCGAATCAGATACTAATAGAAGATCAATATTAGAACACAAGCAGATCTTTGATTCAGCAGAACTTCGTTACATTATGGTCACACACACGTACAGTAATGAGATTGCTCCATAATCACCCACCACCGGCTGCCAGCTTGATGATTATATGATCCACAGCTCCAGAAAGAAAGGAAATTACAAACGGAGAGAGAAAATTACAAACAAATAAATGAATTTAAACAACGGCTCATTGACAAGGAACTCCACTTAGAGCAGGGGGGGGGAAATCCGGCCTCTTTCTTCATGGATTCGAACCCGGGACAGAGGGAATTCAACCACATGATAATTTCATTTAATTGGCCTGTGCGATAATTTCTGCACATTATGGTGACTGAAATGTGCCGGTACCGGTAATACGGGAACAGACGCCATTCCGGCGTCTGAAAGCCGTGCAAACAAAGCAATAAAACTTGTTTTCTACTATTTATAAAACTAACTAGCGAGGGGAAAAAGAAAAGTTGGAACAAAGTTTTCCACAATCACTCTCACCAACGCGCTCAACTCCCACACACTCCCAGCATGCGCCCCGAGAGAGAGAGAGAGGGAGAGGGAGGGAGGGAGAGAGAGAGAGAGAGGGAGAGGGAGGGAGAGGGAGGTGATCTCCTGGCATGAGACATGCTCTCAGATAATCAAGATGATTGAAGGAAATAAAGATGAAGTTCATAATTATTCATTTTTGGTTATTGGATCTCAAAACCAAAAATGTGTCAATAATACACACAATCTGTACCTCTGGAAGCATCAGCATGAAACACTGACAATGAAGTTCTACAGCAGAGATAATTGCCATTAATGACCTGATTTATTATCATTTCTGATCTGAGAACATGCTATTTCAAAACACATTATAAATAATAGAGAAAAATTAAAAACTTACTGTACATGATACTCCAAAGAAAAAAAAACCTTTAACTCCTCCCCTTCAACCATCTGCCTAGACACCCACTTTTCAAGATCGAATCAATTCCCAATGATAAAAATAAATGTATGATCATCACTTTTTTCCTTCTTTGAATATCTTCTTCACTCATAACATTACAAAAGTAAACTGGGTTGCAAATGCTTTTTCAAGATTCTACAGTCAACTTCATCCGCTCAGTTTAGCTCCTTATGCCTAAAGGTAAAGCATTTTATTGACCTCCTGTAATTGTGCTCCTGCCCAGAGGTCAGGATTATTTCAGATTGAAACAGTAAATAATTGATCGGGCTTTGCTGAGGTCCGAGGGCTGCTAGAAGTAAACCAACTTATTTATGTAGCACATAACACTGATATATGATTTCATCAGACTGAATGTGGCAGAGAAGGAGTGTATACAGATCCTCTATTCTGCTCCCTTCCATTAAAATGTTAATGTGGACAATGAGGTTGATAGTTTATTAACACACACCAATGGACAGGAGACCAGATAAAGGCAAAGAGCAGGATGGAGAATTATTAAAACGCATAGGGAAAAAAATGGTCAGAACAGACATACACGAGGAGAAGGAGGGGAAGTTGTGCTGTATTTTATTTCCACTGATGGTGAGCAAGGAAACAAGAATCATACTCCTCAAGGGTCAGAGTGAGTCAGTGTGCAGACACGCACAGTGTTCACGGTAGCTTGCGTTTGAGTTTCGAGTAAACGCTGTAGACAACTATTACAAGAAAACAAGATGCCATTTTATCCCCACACTTCAGCTCCAAAACTGTCAGCATTAAAGGCCACTTAAAAAGACGTTTATTCACCGTGAGGGGCCCATGATCATAAGTTCAGGGACAAATTTCGTTTTGAATGTCAATGTCCTATGAAAGATGTTTTTATATATTTTTTTACAATAATGACTTCTTAATGGGATGTTTTATTTAACTTTTTGACATGTTTCACAGTAGAAATATATAAAAATCCTTCAAACATAATGCTGCATAAAATATTAAGACTTATTGTCATAGATTTTACCTTGAATCTACTTTGTGCACTGGCCTATGAAACATTAAGCCTTAGTGTTCATGTAGCCATCACAAGTTCATATCCAGCTCGCAACATTTCTGATCCTTTTAGCCCTAATCTCTTCATCATTTCATGCCTATACTCGACTATCACTACCAATAAAAACAGAACGACACTAAAAGCTTAAGTGCATGCATGTTTTTTTTGTGTCTTAGTGTTTTTCCTTAAAATAAAACTCCAGAAAGGTGTAAAATATGTGACCTTTAAGTCTTATTGTCCTTAAGAACATATACAGGGCTCCAGACAAAAAAAAAAATCGAGCAAGGAGCCATAGGCTAATATATGGAAAAAACGTAGGCGCCAAATATTTTTTTTAGGTGCCACAGAATAAACGTGTTTCACTTATTTTAATATTGCAAAAAAAAACTATTATTATTATTATTTATTTTTTTTACATTTTAACATTTCAATAATACTATGTGTTTATGTCTCATCTTTTCTTGAATTTATCAGCATTTGAATCCATCTTG
>NW_015505197.1:2224694-2227135 GCF_001515645.1 Sinocyclocheilus grahami | reverse complement strand
AGGAGTTGAATCATGTAGACAACAGGTTAAGTAAAAATATTAAAATGCAATAGCGCATAAATATAGCAAAATGCTCCTCTTTATAGTTATTTTTCTAGCTGACTGATGAGCTTATGGAAACCGAATGGTTATTCTGAGGTAAATGTATATTATGTTGCAATATTTACAAGCTTTACATGTTTTCCGCAATTTGAAACACTGAATGAGCTTTTACTTGAGACATTTCAGTAAGTTGTACTGTAGGCTCTCTTATAAAATAGCCTACCTTTTGATGTTAATTGATGTTCATTATGTACTATAGTAGTAAAGAGAAAGATTAAATAGGTTAATTTGCGGCTTGAACTGAGGCGCTGAAGCGACCGCACCTGCCGCATTAAAGAGCGCCAAAAACAAAACTATTTATTGTTTGAATTTAGTTATGAATTTTGAATAATTTTAAAGCTGATACTTTGTTTATTAAAAAGTAACAAAGCACAAAGCTTTTTGACGCACGGCCAGGCCAACCACAGGTAACTAGGGTCATGTATGCTGTAGCCTGCTGTGGATTGGTGATGCTCACAAGTAAGGTCAATAGAAACACCGGTAATGATGGTCACTGCTGAGGGAAATGTTGTACGGCCTTCCATGTTTGAGCCGAACTCAGACCGGCGTTTTGGCGATGACAGTAGACAACCAACCACATCAAATGCGCTTACAACAGGATGATTCAGAATGGCAATTCATGTTTTGTTTTTTTTTCAAACACCAAATGCAGTAAATACAAGGCAAGCGTTTTCTGCGATCACGTGAACTTGAAGACACTTGTACAAATGCGGATGGGTGACATGAATGGAAATGATTCCAGATTGGCGATGTAGTATTTGGTTTCTGTATTCTGTAATGTATTTTCCTGCGCTCAAACCTGCCAATCTAAAGGATCAAACGTCGTGTATGGCGTTTGAGGTAATTTGTGAATTAGCATAGACTTAGTCTAAATAAAACAATTTGCAACTGTTACTATTATCACACTTGTATACAAAACTTTGTATTATGCTTGTTATAGAGTGTGTGACGTCACGTGCACTACCGCAGGTGGCAATAGACAACGGTTGTCGCGGTTGTCACGGCGACCGTCACAGCCCTAATGTGCAACGACGTAGTTTCCTGACATTCAAACTGAACAGCGTTTTCTTGACATGTTTCCGTGTTGTTGCTCAGCAATGGCATGGACGCGATGTTGTCTGGGGGTTTGGCAAAAGGAGAGTGGGACTGTGGAAAGGAGAGTGGGACAGTGGGCGGTGCTCGGGGTGGTGACTTAGGTCGGTGACAGTAGTTCTGACGTCACCTTTTTACGGAAGTCACAACGGTTCGTGAAAAATCACAGCTACTTTATGCAGGCTGTGTGCATTTGACTGTGGATTGACTGTTTTGAAACTTGTATGGTAGTTACATAGCACCTAGACCTCAGTTATCATGGAAAAAGCCAGGAAATTTCAGTTTTGACAATATGGGACCTTTAAGAGTATACTTTCTGAAAAAGACAAAAACTGGATAAATAATCAAAAAAGCCTTAAAAATTGCCTGGGATAATCGATAATCAATAGAAAGGAGACTTATTGATGGTTTTGTGGACATATGTGATTATCAAATCCCAAATATAAATTTGGCCCACCATCCCATACCTCCTCTCCATTTGGATACTTCTCATCTCGGAGTAGCTCTACATTGTTCTTGGCAATAAAGACATTTGACGTGTAAGCCTCCTCGACACCCACCCTCCCGATCTCCCTCGCTCGCTCTGTTTCCGCGGTTACCAGTCGCTCTGCTTGGTTATGCAATGCACGCCGCTTTCAGACTCTGAGACAGGACCTATAACCACACAACTGCCATCGGCTACGGACAGAGAACGGCAGGGAGGGGCGCTCGCAGCCGCAGGTCGCCGATCTTCTGAGCATCCGGAGGCGCTTGCACACATCTGTAGCACTTCTACACCCACGGATAAAGAGGAGCGCAAAAGAAGAAGGGAAAGAAATCACGGAGGAGGGAAAGGAGAGAAGGTGGGGGCCAGTATTTGTTACAAATGTTGAGACGCCCCGCTATCAGATGCTAAAAGGGTCAGATAGAGAAGAGTGACAGAGCAGAGAACGAAAGTGTGTGACAGCAAGAGGGAGGGGAGACCGAACCAAACACTGTGATTTTTTTTTTTAAGTAAAAGGAGAGACAGAGAACAAGAAAGAGGGAGGGGAAAGGATGGCAAGAAGCAGATTTCACCGAGCCTCTCTTGAATGAAATGTGTGAGGCGTTCAAGCAAAGAATAATAAAAAAAAACAACGCTGAGAAGAATAAAAGAATAACTGAATAAGAGTGGAACAAAAGGAAAGGCTGGTGATACATAAGGAGGCTGGAATACTGACACAGAAAGAGCGAGAGAAAGCTAAAGGGAGAGGGAAAGAGAGAGAGAG
>NW_015505197.1:2216062-2223301 GCF_001515645.1 Sinocyclocheilus grahami | reverse complement strand
AACTTTGTATTATGCTTGTTATAGAGTGTGTGACGTCACGTGCACTACCGCAGGTGGCAATAGACAACGGTTGTCGCGGTTGTCACGGCGACCGTCACAGCCCTAATGTGCAACGACGTAGTTTCCTGACATTCAAACTGAACAGCGTTTTCTTGACATGTTTCCGTGTTGTTGCTCAGCAATGGCATGGACGCGATGTTGTCTGGGGGTTTGGCAAAAGGAGAGTGGGACTGTGGGCAGTGCTCAGGGTGGTGACTGAAGGCGGTGACAGTAGTTCTGACGTCACCTTTTTACGGAAGTCACAACGGTTCGTGAAAAATCACAGCTACTTTATGCAGGCTGTGTGCATTTGACTGTGGATTGACTGTTTTGAAACTTGTATGGTAGTTACATAGCACCTAGACCTCAGTTATCATGGAAAAACCCAGGAAATTTCAGTTTTGACAATATGGGACCTTTAAGAGTATACTTTCTGAAAAAGACAAAAACTGGATAAATAATCAAAAAAGCCTTAAAAATTGCCTGGGATAATCGATAATCAATAGAAAGGAGACTTATTGATGGTTTTGTGGACATATGTGATTATCAAATCCCAAATATAAATTTGGCCCACCATCCCATACCTCCTCTCCATTTGGATACTTCTCATCTCGGAGTAGCTCTACATTGTTCTTGGCAATAAAGACATTTGACGTGTAAGCCTCCTCGACACCCACCCTCCCGATCTCCCTCGCTCGCTCTGTTTCCGCGGTTACCAGTCGCTCTGCTTGGTTATGCAATGCACGCCGCTTTCAGACTCTGAGACAGGACCTATAACCACACAACTGCCATCGGCTACGGACAGAGAACGGCAGGGAGGGGCGCTCGCAGCCGCAGGTCGCCGATCTTCTGAGCATCCGGAGGCGCTTGCACACATCTGTAGCACTTCTACACCCACGGATAAAGAGGAGCGCAAAAGAAGAAGGGAAAGAAATCACGGAGGAGGGAAAGGAGAGAAGGTGGGGGCCAGTATTTGTTACAAATGTTGAGACGCCCCGCTATCAGATGCTAAAAGGGTCAGATAGAGAAGAGTGACAGAGCAGAGAACGAAAGTGTGTGACAGCAAGAGGGAGGGGAGACCGAACCAAACACTGTGATTTTTTTTTTTAAGTAAAAGGAGAGACAGAGAACAAGAAAGAGGGAGGGGAAAGGATGGCAAGAAGCAGATTTCACCGAGCCTCTCTTGAATGAAATGTGTGAGGCGTTCAAGCAAAGAATAATAAAAAAAAACAACGCTGAGAAGAATAAAAGAATAACTGAATAAGAGTGGAACAAAAGGAAAGGCTGGTGATACATAAGGAGGCTGGAATACTGACACAGAAAGAGCGAGAGAAAGCTAAAGGGAGAGGGAAAGAGAGAGAGAGAGAGAGCGAGAGAGAGAGAGAGAGAGAGAGAGAGAGAGAGAGAGCGAAGGGGAGGGACGTTGGGGACTGAGATTGTTGTCTGCGTAACGCACACGGCTCAAGGAGATGCTGTTGTAGACCTTCTCTTTCTCCCCCTCTCTCTCTCTCCACCTCTTAATTTCTCTTTTCTCCTCCTTTACGGCATCATGGACGTCAGACGTTTGGCCAGCTGGCCCTCATGTTGCCGCCAGCCCAGATATGCCTCTCCTGTGATGAGTCCACAGCATGCTGGATCTTCCCCCAGATCTCCCACGCCGTAGGGTAAGACTCCCTGTTTTCTTGCTATACTTTGTGTTTTCCATCTTGCTTTCCATTTGTCAGTTGGTCTACCTGCTTCATTGTCCACTTCGCTGAGCTGTACGTTTGGCCCCAGGCTGCTTATTGAGGTTGATGTTCTGGTACCTAGCTGTAGGAACCTGGATGCATACGCTTCTACATGTGTTCCAGTGAATGTGGCGCCATAAACCACATGCTAAGAAATGACGGGATGAGAAAAGAGAAATTGTTTAGTGTGCGTGGCAGAGGCGAACAGCAAGTGAGAAGGTTTAAACGTACAGTAAATCATCTCAGCTGCCGAGAGTCACCCTGCTGTAGCAGCTCCGCAGGGAAATATCATTTTCTGAGGGGGAAATCCATCACGGAGGTGGGGGGAGACATCCTCTTTTGTGTTCATTACGCCACACTCGCAGCTGTGCAATCAGCAGGAAGGGAAATATCACCCTCCATGCCGCTCCACCGAGCGTTCAGTCTGGCCTCTGGATGAATGCTTCTGGTGGCCGTCAGAGAACGCAAGGGGCGAATGGGCCCAAAAGAGGCTTCCACATCTTGTCAATTGTTTGTCTCATGCTGCTCTCCTGTTTCTCCACAGATAAGCACCCTGGAGACAGAGGTTGGGGGTCAGAATGGGGACGACCACCGTCAGTATAGAGGAGGTTCGGGCGCAAGAGGGTAAAGAGGAGCGAGAGGAGTCCATCTTGGCCCTGCTGGGTATCATAGGCACTTTCTTGAACCTCTTCGTCATCGTGTTTGTTTACATCTACACTACCCTGTGAGAAGGAGGATCCATACGGGTCGAGAGCAGGTGGAGGTGAGGGACAGGATCTGATGGAGATATGACAGAGGGGTTGACATCTCACAGAGAGGAACGTGGAAGATGACACTGGATCGCTCAGGATGGGGGGAGGGGCCTTAAGTTTCCCCGGTGGTGGGAATTACATTGAGCACTGCCTGGTTAAAATGACAAGGACACACGTACGAATAAAGGGCCTATTGGTCAAAAACAAGAACATCATAGGGCAACTGAATGACTCCTTCCAAACTTATCCACCAATAGAATGAGTTCTGCAATAAAATGAAAAAAATTGAATTCTGAATTATTTTTCTATTAAGAACAAAAGAGAGAATGAGACACTCCGGGACCCATCTGCAGGTTCGAAAAGCTGGACCTTGTGGGAACAGGCAGTTTGGTGACATTTGGACACTTTTTCACTTCAGTTCCTCCTCCTTTCTGACTGGTGGTGGGAAGATAAACAGTCAAATATGAGTGTGTGTGTTTTCTGTCTGATTTGAGTGCGGTGTCAGACACGTTGTTTCTGTGCAAAGGAAAATGCTTTTGTATTGATTGATACATGATTACATACTAAATGTATTGTGCCATAGGGAATCTAATCAATAAAATTATATTCTATGGATCGGGATGTTGTGAATGATGTACATGTGTGGAAAAAAATGCTTTAGCTTGCTTCAAGAAGACCAGAGTTGACCAATCACGTATGTGCTGCCCTGCACGTCTATGGGTGTGAGTCATGCATTTGGGGTTTTGAGTGTTAGTAGAGCTCAGCGCACCGTAAAGACAGGCAGGTAAAATAACAAACAGTTGTGAAAAGGGAAAAAGCGAGGAGGAGGTTGAGGGAGAGATGGTTACTAAGCTTCGCTATTTTCATCTGTTTGTCCCAGTGGTGATGGAGGTGTTTTTAAGCCCTTTGAGAACGCAGAGGTCAGTTTCCTGTCACATGTGATAAAGAGTGGTAGAAATGGTTGATGGGAGCTTCATGCATGAGAATGAGGCTTCAGAATGTGCTCAAACAGCCTCCAACTCACACATCAACCAATCTAAGCACGCTTGAAAATGTGTGCATGTGATTGCTTTTTTCCCCCAAGAAAAGGGTTGTGTTTCCGTGTGAGTGTGTTTGCCCTCTATATGAGTGTGTTGCGATACGTCACACTGAAATGTGCTCCGAAAAATCTGCCTGCGTAAATGTTAGCAGGGCTTTACGCTTAGTCTCATGTCCCTCAATAAATTCCAAAGCCACAGGGCACTGCTGTAATAAAGGCCTGTGCTGTAAATCAGCATGTACCTGCAGGCCTTATCATCAAATACAAATCCCCACAACGGCTCTGTGTAAACCAGGTCTCAGACCAGAGTAAAACCTCTCTACCTGCACTCAGATCAGTGTGAACACTATAGACCAGCTCTCAGATTAGTGTTAAGCATCTAAACCAGTTCTTAGGTCAGGAAGCATGCTTTCATGCAATTTAAAAGTTCATTTTCAGTTTGACTAAAACAATAATTGGCCTCTTTAAAAATTTTACATAAACGACTGACTGAAACCATATCTTTTTTTTTTTAAAAGTCTAACAAACCTTGATATGATTGTAGCTATTTTTCTCCAGGATGCACAAACATTAATTAGACTACAAGGCAATAAGCAATTGAGGTAAAGCATATTTACCCCTTCAAATATTCAATTCAACATTGGACAGAGGGATACAGACATGTAGCTTGACTACAAAAGACCAGCTGTCGCTCAAGTATAACTATATGTGTAAAAGTACTTAGAAACGAGTAAACCCTCTATACCAAAACCTTTCTCAAGATTAAATTAAACCCTCTACACCTGCAAAAAGCACCCCGTAGAGCCACTTTTGCCAATCCTAAGAGCTTAACCAAACCTCAGAATAATAGAAATAACGCACTTCCAGCATTTTGATGGACATGGCCTCCTGACACACACGTATGAATAAGGAACTTATGATTCAGTTCAGATACAGCTTGCAGGCGTAATGCAGGGGGATCTGCGTTTCCTGGGGTCAACAGTCCTGTGTAAGCCACCCACGTGAGGTTTACACGTGACACGGTGGTCAAAGACCTGAATCACAACTGCTTTATTCGCATATCCACACTTCGCAGGCCAATATATCAACACAGAGACACACAGACTAAAGACAAAGCATTACCTTTACCACCTTTTGTACAGGAGCTCTGTTCCAAACCTGCTTCTCTTCCTACATAGGCAGCATCCTAGCCATCATGAAGCTTCATAAGTGACTGATTTGGAACACTCTACATAGGCTACAAATGATAACTTTGGAGACAACAGAGACTGACAATATAGAGCTAAGAGCGTGATATTCTAATAAGGATAAAATTACACAACTCGCAAAATACTGATCAAGAGCTCTCGTCTCTCCCAGCACCTTGAATTAAATTCGGGGTGCATCTCAATGCATTCTGGGATTGCCTTCTCTGCAAAGGATATAATCAACAGCTCCTTTGAATTCAGCTAAAACGAGGTGGCATAATTAAAGTCCCTACCTTTTTCAAACGTCTTCAAAAGCACAGCAATGATGCCTTAAAATGTCTCCGTAGGCAGACCACTAGATAAATAAAAGAGATGGAGTGAACAGGGAGTCATATTGAGGGGGTGGAAGAAGAGAGGAACGAGAGAACACTGTGATAATTTCTATGTACACTCAGGGAAAAGACTCTAGCACCTCAAAAACCTGCCCTACTTAATGATTGCACCAAGTCAGCACTGTTTCAAACACACACGAACATGAGCCTTACAGCATATGTCATGGGTGCCGTGTGTAGGCGAGTGTGATATCCCTGTAATGAAAACAGCTTTCAAGGGACTATGAAGTAAACGGAAATAAACAACACAGAGAGCAACTGCATGTCCTACAGACCTGAATTACCACATATGCTTGATCTTTGTACACAAAAATAATGATAAATGATGATTTTCTTGTTCTATTTATCAGTTAGCTAGCATTCTAAATGAATGGATATGACTAAACAACAAATCAATTGTTTAAAAAACAACTTGAAGATCCATACAATGAAAGTCAATCAGGTCAAATCAGAAAGTCAACTTTTAACCAATGTTATTCAATTATTAATGCTAAATATTACATTTAAGTGAGTGTTAGATGCTAGAAAAGGTAATTTTTTTCAAGAATCTTTGATGAATAAAAAACGATCAAAAGAACAGCATTTATTTAAAACAGGAATCCTCTAACATAATAAATGTCACTTTCAATCAATTTAATGCATCCCTACTGAACAAAAATTATAATTTCTTCAAACAATATCACCTTTCAATATTGCCTTCATAGTTGAGAGAGAGAGAGTGCGCAAATTCGGCACCTTTTTCTCTTCTGACTACTGTAAGCTGCATTTTCTTAAATCGTTCACGTTGGCATTTTTTTGTTGTTTAGTTCCAACCCCAAGTGTAAAAGGCCCATTTCACACAATTACAACACTCTCTGCCCCCCAAAATTGTCATGGTACTGACCAATTCTCCCTTCAAAATCTTCACATAAATCATAATTCTTGAATTTTTCAAACCGAAAAGCAATGCAAAAAAGAATTACTGCAATATTCATCAACAGTATTGCCATTAGATTACCAGCAGGTTACGTAAAATATGCCTAAGAGGTGATGGAGTCGAGAGAAGCAGCGGGTTTGATGACCCCTCTGGGGGGAGAGAAAGGAAGGAGTATAACAATCTTTGAGAGAAGGTATTAAATGAACGTGCCGGATAGGGAGCGAGAGACAATGAGAGTTTGGACAGACTGCTAGAACCTGTATGAGCCAGAACAGACCTCACTTCCTGAATGAAAATAAGTGCTTGTGGCTGTCCATATACACAAAGTGCTCTACACTGTAATCTTGTACTCTTTGTTATTTGCCCCTTGGCTGTTTCTTAATGCTTTTTGGAAGCAGTAGTCCATCTCTTCTCATCTCCTCTCCCTCGTGTTCATCAGGTGGATGGGGCATTATTACAGCAGGGCTGTTCGAAGACGCTTATTTCCTGTTTCACTACCACAGAGACATCTAAGGATCTCAGGGCTCAAAACACACTCCTTAACATGGTGTGTGTACGGAAGTTCTAAGCGGTCATGCATTATATATTTTTTTCCTTCTTGTTTTCTTGTTATAACGACTTATTTTCTCGTTATATCGACATAACGAGAGTTGTTTTCTCGTTATAACAACTTATTTTCTCGTTATATCGACATAACGAGAGTTGTTTTCTCGTTATAACGACTTAATTTTCTCGTGATCTCGACAAAGTTTTTTTTTTTTTTTTTACAATGATTGTTTGATCTACTGTTGTTATAGTAACGAACTCAATCTGATGGACAAATAAACCATGCGCTCTTACTGTAGCCTAGCTCGTATTTCAGAAAATTTCGCTTCGCCTAGTAATAACGTCTACAATACAAAAATAAAGGCTGATCAATCACTGTTGATATTTCCAGAGACAGTACGCTAAACATGTGTTTGTGTATTTAGCATGTTTAAATGGTCAAAGCAACACCGCAAACACAGGCGGAGCAGATGCAGAACAATTCTAAAATCTTGTAGAGCTGCTTGGATTCAACTCACTTTCAATTTTCCTTTTATTTGAAAGAAAATTATATATAATTTGTAATTTTTAGTAGTCATTATATGCTGTGACTGATATCATGTGCGTTACAAGCTTCTGTTTGAAAAGTGCGTTCATGTGTA
>NW_015505197.1:2185515-2215749 GCF_001515645.1 Sinocyclocheilus grahami | reverse complement strand
GGAAAAAAAAATAATGCATGGCCGCTTAGAACTTCCGTATGTGTGTGCGTGTTTCTCTCAATCTTTTATTGGCTCAGTTGTTCATGAGATTGACCAACTGCTGCTCCCCCTGCTGGTTGAGTGCGTTTAGAGAGAATGTTTGTGTGTGTATGTTGTTCTCGTTGATTGAGTCACACACACACACCATGCCAATGTAGGGTTGAAACCTCCAGCTGATATCTAGAGCTAATTACTACACTCATCGTTTTATCTGCTCTTATCTAATTAAGCCGGAGAGAAATAAACACTCACAGCGCACGTGCGCACACACACTGCACGCACAACACAAACAAACACCACTGTCTGGTTCCGTAAATCAACAAAGCAGTGTTTGTTCAAGGCTATTAAAACAAAGGAATACTGAGTTTGATTAGTTCATATTAATTGAGATACTACAGGCAATATTTTTGACTTTCAAAAATTCTTAAACCACAAATTCAAAAAGAAAAAAAAAAATCAGCAATTTTTTTTTTAATAGAATGAATGGGGAATGGTTTAAAAAAGGATACAAAACAACCATAAAAGTTTTGTAATGGTGGTCAGTAGGACCAGTGTTCAATACTCAAGGTCTTATGAAGTCATACAATAACTTCAAGGCTGGAATACACTGCACAATTTTTAAAACCGGTACAGATTTTAAAACACCAGGCATCATATACTTGTGACTTTGCAAATGGTTGCAGAGAAAAACTGGGCATCATGCAATAAATGATTGAGGATCACACACTAACAGATTTTTTAATTCATTCCAAACACAATACACTTCCAGAGAAACATCTGAAACATGACAAATTAAAACAATGTGAGCTCAAAATATCAAAATGTTTGATGCCCTCTGCTGGATAAAATAAAAGTCTGAAGCTAAAAAAAATTGTGCCCATTATACACTATGCAATTTTCTATGAAATCTGTCAACTCCGACTGCTTAAAATCTGCAGACCAGGGCCCTTATTTATCAACAGTGCATAGAAAAGATTCTATATTTTGTCCTACGAATGAAATTTAGAATGTGCCCAAGTACAAGAAAATCCGTATTTATCAAACATGCGCACGCAGTTCTTACGCACATGAGTAAGCAATCATTGTTGATAAATCCCACATGTGCGTAAGTACCATTCTCGTTCACCGTCATTTGCATTCGGAAACGCCTCCAATGAACCATATATGGTGACAACACCTCCCTTTATAAATCACGTGAATGTATGTGTCCTCACCGAAATCATGGGAAAGAAAGCGGTACCGACTGAGAAGCCGTTCTGTGCTCTCACTCTCAGCGCGGTCTTTGAAAACGTGTTCTCTGCAGAGCGCATTGTTTGTCAAGTTTTCAAATAACGCAAGATAAGCCATTGCACAGTCTGAGACAAACATTTGTCACAGCTGTCCTTTATAGGGTTTGACAGCAGTTACACAACTTGTCGGTTTAAAACTAAACAAATTATAAATGGAATGTTTTATAATGAAAGGAAACACAGGACATGTGGATTGCTTAATGCATACTGTGACACACTTAAATGCCTTTTATGTGTAGTGTCGCTATTCTACCACTAGATTCTCTGCGCTGGAATACACTGCACAATTTTTAAAACCGGTACAGATTTTAAAACACCAGGCATCATATACTTGTGACTTTGCAAATGGTTGCAGAGAAAAACTGGGCATCATGCAATAAATGATTGAGGATCACACACTAACAGATTTTTTAATTCATTCCAAACACAATACACTTCCAGAGAAACATCTGAAACATGACAAATTAAAACAATGTGAGCTCAAAATATCAAAATGTTTGATGCCCTCTGCTGGATAAAATAAAAGTCTGAAGCTAAAAAAAATTGTGCCCATTATACACTATGCAATTTTCTATGAAATCTGTCAACTCCGACTGCTTAAAATCTGCAGACCAGGGCCCTTATTTATCAACAGTGCATAGAAAAGATTCTATATTTTGTCCTACGAATGAAATTTAGAATGTGCCCAAGTACAAGAAAATCCGTATTTATCAAACATGCGCACGCAGTTCTTACGCACATGAGTAAGCAATCATTGTTGATAAATCCCACATGTGCGTAAGTACCATGCTCGTTCACCGTCATTTGCATTCGGAAACGCCTCCAATGAACCATATATGGTGACAACACCTCCCTTTATAAATCACGTGAATGTATGTGTCCTCACCGAAATCATGGGAAAGAAAGCGGTACCGACTGAGAAGCCGTTCTGTGCTCTCACTCTCAGCGCGGTCTTTGAAAACGTGTTCTCTGCAGAGCGCATTGTTTGTCAAGTTTTCAAATAACGCAAGATAAGCCATTGCACAGTCTGAGACAAACATTTGTCACAGCTGTCCTTTATAGGGTTTGACAGCAGTTACACAACTTGTCGGTTTAAAACTAAACAAATTATAAATGGAATGTTTTATAATGAAAGGAAACACAGGACATGTGGATTGCTTAATGCATACTGTGACACACTTAAATGCCTTTTATGTGTAGTGTCGCTATTCTACCACTAGATTCTCTGCGTAAGCATGCTCAGAGGTGTGCTTATATTTACACACATTTCTACGTTTAAGTACAAGTTGGTAGATACCACACTTTGCGTGAAACTCTTCTTACGCACTCATTACGCACACATCTGTGCGTACGCACTGTTGATAAATGAGAGCCAAGGTCTGAATTTTGACAAATAGCACAGACTCTTCGAGACTGGAAATCGAGACAAAAGCCGTGTAGTGTATTCCAGCCTTTAACGTGATAAACAGGCTGTTATGCACTAATATTCCTCCCCTCCATTCGGCTGCTAACTGCGCTACTGGATCGAGTCAGTGAGTTGAACTTAAGAACCTAATCAGTCCGATTTATGAGAGAATCATTCACACAGTTTTGTGAACTGGATCAAAAGATTCATTGAACAGATTTGATTTAAAAGACTGATTTGGTCAGGAATCGAACATTGCAGAAACATGCAAAGTAAAGTGACTGAGCGAAGCACATTTCAGTCTGTTTCTCAGACAAAGCTATCATATGGCTTTAGAACTCTTGGAATATAGTATATAGAGTCATGTGAACTACTTCAATGATACTTTGATTGTGCTTTTTGTTATTCTTATTCAGTTTCTTTATGTAGCATAAGAATTCCTCCAAAACACAGGACTGGAACAACATTGGAATGAGCAAATGGGTGAACTATCCCTTTAATGCCCGAGAACAAAAACATGGTTGACAAAGGCAAAGAGAGATAGAGTACTATCTCAGAAGAGAGAGGGGCTCCACCTGCTGTCTCCATACACAATGAGGCACAGGGTAGAACGTATGATGATACACCGCATCATCATTAACCACCTTAAAAGTTGTTCATTTTCATTTCGCAAACAGTAAAGCACAGAGCACATCCCACGAGTGCCACGTGTCCTACCTGAGTCATTGCGTAAGTATGAAGACATGGCAGGGATGAGACAGGACTGGCTGAGCAGTTCCTGCAGGACAGATGGCAACAGTGAGCTGCTGTGACCTCTGACCTCTCCTGAGAGGGTCTCACCAGATCCTATGCAGCCTGATGGGTTGATATAGCTCGCCAAAACCTGTCAGAGACACAGTATGTACCCTCACATATCCAAACAGGTGTAAAATCTAAATCTCACTTGCATTACTTCCATGCACACACACCTGTAAGAGGCAGGTAACGTGTTCCTCCTCCAGACGTTGTTTGGTCAGAGCCTGCTCAACATCCCAACCTGACGCAGTGGAGCCTGTCCCAAAGCCTGTTCCTTTGGCCCAGTACAGCTGCTGTTCCTCTGTGGTACCACCGACATGCCCGCTGGAGACCTGCGGCTGCAGCACAAACACAAACTCAACTGTAGGTTTCACAGTTGATCATTTAACCCTTTTTCTCTCATCCTCTCAGGTCATTCATCAAAACAGTCACAATTTAGTTGTACATGAAAACTTTAAAGGGGTCATATGATGCGATTTCAAGTTTTCCTTTCTCTTTGGAGTGTTACAAGCTGATTGTGCATAGATAAGATCCCTGAAGTTGCAAAGACTAAAGTCTCAAAACCAAAGAGATATTCTTTATCAAAGTTAAGACTCTGCCATGCCCCCTAAAACGTCTCGTTCTAACACGCCCCTACATATCGACCTCACTATGTGGAAACACAAAGATTTTTGTGGACCGAATGGCATATAAAGGGTGTGTGGGTTAACACTGACCTCACTGGAGTTGGCACTGCCACTGGGCACTCTGGGAGCATGATGACTGAGGGCAGATAAGCAGGCCAGGATGAGGTGGATGGCACCGATCTCAAGAGCCATACGCCTCAACAGCAGCCCGTCATCCGTAGTGAGGGGAGTTGAGCTGAACAAGGACCGGAGCACGTGGAAGGGCAACGTGGGTAGAACGTTAGCAGAGGGAGACTGCAGGATGTGACCTTGAGGAAGATAGATAGATGGAGAGAATGAGAAGTCATTTTTAGATGAGAAAAACCTACCTTCAACAATCAAAACATCATTTTCTCTAGCATCCCATAACAAACTTAACCAGTCAACCAATACATCAAGCAATCAGTTGACCAATCAACAGTCCAGACTGACAGAAATACACAGTTGGCAGCCAATGGAGGCTCAATTAAACCAATCGATGACGCAACCGCGCAGTAATCTAATCAATGCTTCCCGTAAAGCAAATGCAGAGTTGTGTGGATTTTGCCTGTAGGGTGTTTATGTATAACAGCCATTACAGAAGTTTGATTCCCGGCTGAGGGTTTGTGTGGACATGTGAGAGTCTCTCTGAACTAGTATCGGTGGATATGCTAGGGTTTTAGATGGATCATAGAGTATCAGATCTCCATATATGCAGTAGCTCTATTTCAAACCCTAATGAGCTGCTTCACTGAAATGCCCTTCATGGTTAGCACGCTAGTTAAAGGTCAATCACAAGAACCACACCAAAAGCGTTTTTTCATCTGAGGTGCTGAAGAGACTATGCAAACACTCAAATGGTAGATTCCATTAAAGTCCCATGTTAAAGCTGCAGTCGGTAACTTTTTTTGGTTAAAAATGATCCAAAATCAATATTTGAGCAAATACATAACCAGCCAGTGTTCAAAACTATTGCCTTACTTTAGCCTGTTTCACAACGGTTATCTTATAATGATGTTTTCTAATTTGAGTGGTACGGGTAGGTTTTCGCGGGAAATTCGAGCAATACCGCTGCGTCATTACGTCACATCTGTAAACAAAGAAGTTGTCCCGGCTACTAGGCTATTGCATGCGAGGATCCTGCAGGTGGCGGATCGTTTATAGCCTTTTCTCACAGCAGCTGGCATAATTAAATTTATCATTTTGATGGCGGATTGTAATCCAGAAAGGATTATGTGTTTATGAAACACATGTGAATGAAATTTAATTATATTCCAGTTTTAAATGTGCTTCTGCTTAAAGATAGCCTGGGATTACACAAGATTTGTATTTTAAAGACAACCAGTTCGAAGGGAGCATAATTAGCTTTTTGGGTTAAAATAATTTCTTAATATGAAATTCGCGTGGTATGACAATTAGAGATTAGACTGTACAGAAATTGAAATCTACTCGCTTCTACACACTATATTCTAGTAATGTCACATAATGCTGATGTTGTTAACATTAACAATTTGAGAATAAAGTATAACAATAATAATAATTTGCACGGTTTGATGTGATATGAGCTAATTTAGATTAAATCACCATTGGTAGTGCGATTTATTGTAATCCTTTTTTCCTCAGTTGGTCAGAACAAACGTGGCAGACTTGTTACTTGTTCAGATGACAATATACGGTGAAAATTCTTATTTGGGTCATATATTTCAAGACGTAGGCTAGAATCTGTGATCTGCGAAGTACAGTAAATATCCACACCGGTGCGGTGACTGACTGCCACACACATACTCCTCATACTCCTCAAAATATTACATTCATCCGCGCTGGAGCCATGCCGGAGCACAACCCACGCAAAGGAGGTAGTTCAGCAAAAAGCTGCAATTGCAGGTTTTTAAACAGAGATGACGACAGAGGCAAAACTTACGGACTGCAACTTTAACACAGTGTTTCCCACAGACTTACACTATGTGTGGCGGCACTTCCCCTGACGGAAATATAAGCTATATATAAAACAGCAGATGGGCTTATTGAAAATGCACATTCATTCTCTGCCAGCAGGAGGCGCTTTAGGAGTGGCAGAAATAGCGGTCTCCCCAAGAAACGGCTGTAAACAAAGCAGCGCTCCGCTCATAAACGCTACTTTATCAGTCATTATAGGAAAAATTAAATTAAAATGACATTGAAACTTTTCAAACTTGACAGTCAGTTCCCTTCAAAGATACATTCTTACACACCCACGACGCGTTTTGAATTTGAAACGTGCAGGGCTCATGTTTATTCAACAAAGTCAAAGCATTTAGGAAAATCTATTTGTGGCGGTCAGTATTGATATTGTGGCGCCACAAATAAATCAATGTATGGGAAACACTGTAACATGTTGCTAAGCTAATGAATAATAGCAAACATAGTACATGAAATTGTTAATTCACATGAATACTTTTCAGTATTGAATAAAATGTTTTTATAAGACATTACTAATTTTCCATTTTGGATGAAAAAGTTTTGCAATGCATTCTGGGATTGCCTTACCGACAAAGCACACATGCAATACTGCCTGATTTGGGCCAAAAGTCACCTAATAAATAATTCTAATAAAGTGTAATTTTGCTACCTAATGTTTGGAATTTTCCCAAAGTGGGCAGCTCAATAAGGTTTAGGACAGAGATGGAATCATCCAAGTGAATGGACTTAATACGGTTCAAAAGTTTGGAGTCAATCTTTTTTTTTTTTTTTTGAAAAAAGAAATTAATACTTTTATTCAGCAAGGATACATTAAACTGATCAAATGTGTCAATTAAGACATTTATAATGTTACAGATGTTTTTTATTTCAAATAAATGCTGTTCTTTTGAACTTTCAATTCATCAAAGCAATCATGGTTTCCACAAAAATATTAAGCAGTTTTCAACACTGATAATTATAAGAACGGTTTCTTGAGCACCAAATAAGCATATTAGAATGATTTCTGAAGGATCATGTGACACTGAAGACTGGAGTAATGGCTGCTGAAAATTCAACTTTGCCACCACCACAGGAATAAATATATTTTAAAATATATTGAAATATAAAACAGTAATTATAAATTGCTATAATATTTCAAAATAATCCTGAATTGTATTGTTTGTTTTTTAAATCAAATAAATAGCCTGTTTAATGAGAGATGAGTCTGAAGGGTCTCTTGAGACAGTGACTTAAGCGGATGATGGCAGACACAGATATGCAGGGGTTGCTGATGAGGTAATCAAAAAACAGTGTTCCACATCAGTCTGCTCTGTTTCAATCAATAAGCTCTCTCTCTCACACACACACACACGGCTAATGGATATATGAACACACAGTGAATAAGAAATAGCCGTCTATTGCCAAAAAACCTGGATTCACTTAATATTAACAAAATTGATTGCTAAACTGTAAACAAATTCAGAAGTAGTGCTTCTTGTACTTGAGCGGTACTTACTTCCTTCTCCATCATCTGTGACACCCAGCACCAGTCTGAGCAGACACTGCGCGTGCTTCCTCTCCTTCAGTAGAACCTCAGCATATCCTGGCAGCCGCAGAAACAGGCCAAATGCCGCCAGTGAATGGGCAGGGATGGGCGACATGGACTGAACGGAGGATTTGATGGGCGGAGGCTCGGCTGCGATGGTCTCGGGTGCCTCGTAAACGAGCTCCCCGGACTGCTCTATGGTGACCCACTCAAACTGATCGCTGTCCTTTGGCTTCTCCTGTGTGGTGGATGACACCACTGGGGCACTGACCTGCACAGAACGATCCGGACAAACAGATTCAGAGGGCACGCAAATGAACAGAAATGCTGACATGACCTGAGTTCATAGTCACCGAACAAGCATGTAAGGGCTTATGAAGCAGAAATGGAGTGAAACTACAAAAAATTACCTATGCGGTAGAATTAGATTTTGTACAGAGAGCCAGCTTGCAGATATACTGACCTGCTGGATAACGTCGGGGTACAGCATGGGAAGTCTCTCTGCGATGAGCGCCAAGCCGCCCATTCCTGCAAAAACCTGCAAGGGGGACTGGATAGGGCTGGTCTCCAGGAGGGTGTCATCTACTGCAGCATCCAAACCTTCGTCACCCGGGGTCATTGGTTCATCGTCAGGACAGCCGCTTAGCATCTCACAGTGATCTACAGGAAAAGAGCAGAAAGGAGACGCATCATTCAAGCTATCGTCAATAAAATCTTAAAATGTCTAGCTGTAAATAAAGTGGTCTCAATTGTTCACATCATAAACCAAGATGTCCAACAAGCAGTACTGCACAAGAACTCATATCTGTTCTCATAAATCAGATTTATTCCTGTAAATCAGGTTTTTCCTTTACTGAGATTGAAGATCGATGCGAGAGAATGAAGAGAAAGTCACAGGATATATTGTCTGTTAAATGTTTGTGAATGTACAGTCAGAATAGAAATGAAAAAGCACTCAAACCCAAACCTGCTTTACAGAGTTTACAGTCGACATCATGTCTCAATTTAAGAAAATGTAATTTCTTTACAGAGACCTAAATACAGCTGACAAAAAAACAGAAAGAATCGAATGCATAAAAACTCCTGTTACCATTCTTAGTAAACATCAAATGCTACATAATTCTTTAAAAAGCTTTGGGGAATTTTTTTTTTAATGAATTAACTTGAGCACTGAATCATCATATTAAAATAATTAATGAAGGGTCATGTGACACTGAAGACCGAAGTAATGGCTGCTGAAAATTCAACTTTATAAATTACTATTTTTAAATGTATTTATTAAAATACAAAACAGTTCTCTTAAATTGTAATGTTTCACACTAATATTGCTTTACTGCATTTATCATCAAATAAATGCAGCCTTGGTGACCATAAGAGGCTTCTTTCAAAAACATTCAAAAAAAATGTATAGTGCATATTGATATTGTGATTGTTTTTTTCAACAATATTGCATCAAAACTTTAGGTCACTGTATCAATATTCTTGTGTACATTTATATAATTCCATACAGTTCGATTAATAAAGAAGTAGGTAGTGTAAATAAGCATTTCTCTGTGAGGTCACGGTCACTTGAGAACCACACAAGACGGGTCAACTCGCTGAGCCACTGTCCACCAACTACTAGTCAATCAGTGAGATGTATTAGCTTATCTAGTTGTAGGCTTCCCACACTTTTTGACCAATGACTTTTCCATGACCTTTCCAATCATGCAGGATTACTGGATAATTAAAAAAAATTACTTGCTAATAAATCAATGGAATGATTTACTGGATTCATTGAAAAGCACTGCCTCAGAAGAGAATTCACTCAGAAACCAGTCATCACTATGACCTTTGAACAAGTTTAACTTTATCTGAGACCAATTTCTAGCCTATGAACCTAAAAAAATATTGTACATCCACTACAGTAAAATGTATTACTTTCTATGATTTTTACAGCCCTGAAAAAAAAATATATATTTCAAATTTAAGTATTGTTTTAGCTGTATTTGCAGAGGTGGCGCTTTCCAGAGGATTAATTTAGAGATGCAGCTTCCTAGAGAGGATGTTAGTCTGCTCAGTCCTGTCTCTATGAAGGCCAACAACAGAGTAAGTGTGAGACTGAAAAAGAACAAGTATTTACAGACTACTCATGGATTTAAGCTCTGGGGACAGTAAAAGCCTTTTTTTATTTTATTTTAAACTGTTGTTGTTATTTCAGTTGGTTGGTTCTGAATCAGAGATCTTTGTGTCTTTGATGTTGAGATCAGTGCAAGGAAACAGCAGACAGAAGCCAAAAACTCTTGCTGGAGAGATGAACAAAGAAGCTGTGAAATACCATAACACCACAATCGCTATAGAGAAGTCAGTAGGACGTATTTGATCTTAGTTTCGTAACACCTGAAAGTCTCAGAAAACCTACTTTTTCTTAAGTCTGGTGTCTGTGTCCAGGAACAAGATCATTGCCAACAGGTTGATGGCACATCCCAGTAAAAAGCGGCAATGGTTCCGAACACCGCCTGTGGTTGGAGTGTCTTCCATACACTTCCTCCACAGAGAGATGGACGGACTCCAGGCAGAGAGGAGAGAATTATCTCTGGGCTGGTGAGCATCCTTTCAGCTCCTCGAACGAGGGGTGCGAGATGAAAGTGTGTGGAAAGAAGCAGAGTTTGGTACTCCAACAGAGATTTGACTCTGCTAAGATGGCCAATTAGCCGGAGGGTGGGGTGAGTCCCCCAGGCACCATCACTAAACTGAAAACTTCTGATGCCAGACTCTACGGGTGCCATCAAACGCAGGCTGCTCCAAGACTCCTTCCGGAGCCAAACAAACAAACGAACGCTGTGTGCTCGGAAAAGCCAGTGGAGCGAAGTAAACAAATAGTGCCAGATCTCCACCTCCAGATGAAAATTCAAAGGTTTGAGAGCTCACAGTTCAGTCCTGTATAACACCCTGACACAGCGTCTCGACAAGGCACAATGTGGCAATTTTTCAGTGTTAAATCACATTTTTGTACTCACTAAAAGCAAACTGCTACACGGTCTCTACACCAGATCTGAATGTTGCAACAGGATTTTTAAGCTAAAGTTTAAGACTTTAAAACCTTTTTTAAGACCTGCAGAAATAAAATTAATACCATATGAGCGGGGTAGGGCAATGTCTATAGCAACATATTAAACTGTAAAATGACTGTAAAAAGCATGATTTACAGTTTAGATACAAGTTTTATGTAAACATAAAACCATGTCAGCATTTGTGATCGGAGAAACGACAAACAACAAGCGCTACTCTACACTGCTCAAAACTCGCGTTTGAATCGTCAGAGGCAAATCCTTTAAATATGAAAATGCACTTACAGGCTGCGAGTCAGCATTATTTGACAGCATCATAGACTGTATAGGGTCAGCATGTGCGCCGAATGGGAAACAGGGGAACTGAATTCATCGGAACACCGGCATTGTAGGCTACTCTCCCAGGAAACAGTCCTCGTCCTCCGTAAAATGCGTTGCACACATCTGAATATTTGGTTTGAACTGTTCTGGAACAGTGTTGTAATAAATACAACTTAACCACTGATTTCTAGTTGTGTCCTCTTTTGGAAGACCAAACAAAGTAGTTTCACTTTCACAACGAAACACACAACGTCTCCACGACATGACGGCGGCGGCAACAATACTACAGGGAGAATCAAAGTTACGCCTTCTTTCTTTGCGTATACATTTGGGCGGTGTTATGCAAATCTTCCCACACAGTGACGTAGACATGTGGGGGCGTGTTGAAACGAGGCGTTTTAGGAGGGCGTGGCAGAGTCTTAACTTTTATAAAGAATATCTCTTTGGGTTTGAGACTTTAGTCTTTGCAACTTTAGGGATCTTATCTATTCACAAACAGCTTGTAACACTCCAAAGAGAAAGGAAAACTTGAAATCGCATCATATGACCCCTTTAACACGAGAAGTTGTCCGATTCATCACTTGATGTTTTGTCATGCCTGATTAGGACATTGGCAAAATACTTTCTCGTCACAGGTGACATCCAGAGCTCTGTCTGTGCTAGCAAATTCACCTGAGCTGACATCATCAGCTTTAACAGGAACTCTGTATATGTGTGCATGAACATTTGCTCATTCCAACAAGGCAGAATCAATCAAGAGTATTGGCAATCCAGTGGGGATGCAGCTGTCAATGTCAGGACGGCGGCGGCTTTTTTGTATCCCTCAGAAAGCATGGACACATCACTGACAGAGCAAAGCAAAGTCATCTGACGGTGCAGGACACTAGGGGGAAATACGTGTGAGCACATGCACATACGCAAGCACAAACACACAAGGCCAATCAGGTTATTTTTCCCTAGGCTGGCAGAAAACGTGATATGTGGGAGAGGGAAGCTAAAAGCTACAGAAAAATCTTGGGTGGGAACATAGATTGAGTATCGCAGAACAATGGCAAGAAATCACTTTCTACTGAGTTCAAGGAATGACTCTTATGAGCCGGTTCTTTTTAGTGCATCAAAAACACACAGTGTGACCAATGTATTCTGATTCCCCAAAAAATGAAGAGAGGTGTCTCAATATAGTGATGGTCCAGGCATGACCGATTGAAGTACCAATGACACCACGTCTGCCAATCACGACAGACCAATCGCTACAGCGATCAGGGCATCCCGCCTCCCTGGATATAAACTGCAGCTACCTGCCGTTTCATAATTCTCTGCATATCTCTTTCGCATATGGAACAAGCAAGAGGGCAATATTGTGAGATACCTCACTTCATGTTATCAGAGAACTGGGGTTCCTTTAGTAACCTAAATTTTTCTTTCTAACATTCATTCGGTATCTCACTGTGTGATATAGACAACTCCCGTATTGCCAATATGGTGACGAATCAGACTAAAGATGAATATGATCGGAATTAAACCTCTTCGACCCAACTCAAGTGGTTAAAGCAGATCAGTATAGTCTGAAAATTGACACTATAAATGAACTGGATTACCTAAGTGTTTAATGTACAATTTGTCAATTCCCAGGACCGAATGGGTAAGTGAAGGTTTTGTCACGTCCAGTTTATAGAACATCACAAAAGTGTGCAAGGAAGACCTACTAGCCACAGCACAAATTTCCTGGATAGAAATGCCCTTAAATAGTGCCCAAGACAGCTATACCTCTGGTAGAGTGAGCTCGTAACTCTTTGGGGGCTCTGTATTTGCGTTATTGTAACATAACACAGTTGCATCTTTGATGGGAGACAGGCTTTCCCTTAAAAGAGTAGGCAAATGAAACAAAAAGCTGATTGCATTTGAAGTGTCCTGGTTCTTTGTACATACATTTGTAGAGTCCGTACCAGACATAAACAGTGTAGTCGCTCCTCCTCTGGACATGAAAAAGGTGGCTCATGGAAAGCCATCAAATCCACGGACTGACATGAACCAGCATGATCGAATACTTCAGGCATAAACACCGGGTTAGTTCTAAAAGTTTCTTTTTCACCACCCGGAGCGAGCATCATACATGAGGAGCGAACTGAAAAAGAAATGCCGTTCACTTACCCTTTTCGCTGTAGTAAGAGTGAGTAACAGAGCAGTCTTTAAAGAAAGCAGCTTTAAGGAGATGCTCTCAAAGGGGCTTTTGGGAGCGCATTCAGGACCACGGACAAATCCCAGGGCGGGACCAGTGGTTTTGATAATAGGTATAACATAAATAGGTGTCTGCATACCTTTCTCAGTACGGAGTCTTTTGAAGGAATCAGTCTTGGAGAGGCCGGGGTCTGAGATGACCTTTGACCCCAGTTTGACCGTCAGGTCAATGGAGCGGTATCCCTGAGGAAGTTTGCGCTCGTACAGCAGTGTCAGCAGCTGGGCCAAGGTCATCTCCGGCGGCAATGGCTGACCTGGAGAGAAAAGGTTTTGAGTCATTATTGAGTTTATTAAAGCATTTTCAACTGATTAATCACTATTTTGAATAAGATGATGTGCCATTTTTTCAACCAAATGGCAGGTGAGCGAAACGGAAACCTGTTTGCAAACATTTAACAAAAAAATTATTAAATTCTATGTGGTGCCACTAGTGAAGCAGGAATTAAACACTTCATCTCTTAAGTTCTGAAAGACTCTTTACATGTAATAGGCAACAAGAGATGAGAGAACAAAGAACAAAGCTTTAAAATTGACATTCATCAGACTCTCTGCATCTCTGAATAAATGCAGTGAGGTGACGTGGCAGGCAGACAGGGACAGGCACTGGGGTGACCTCTACTCTCATCCTAATCTGTATGGAGGAGCGAAGGGTGAGAGATGAGGGGGAACGCAGAAGAGTACAGAGTGGGCGAGAGGACCGAACAGAAAGTGAGCGCGTGACAGAACAAGAGTGTGTGTTTGTACCCGGCAGTAGTTTGTGACAGAGGTGGAAGACAGGCACGCTGATGGTTTTGGCAGACGGATCAACTCCTGAGGAAGCTGCTAGCTTGTCACTGAGGACACGCCCTCGTCGGGACGGGGGACGGGGAGGAGTGGACAAGGCCCTCTTTGACTGAGACTTCAGACCTGAAACAAAGCATGAAAACGAGATGCAACTAGATCATGATTGTTAACCTCAAGGGAACATAATATAAAACTCTTCTCACTATGTCAGTGAGAAGATGGGGTTAAACAGTACCTGAGGCAACAACAACACTGTAGTTATCTTGGAAACCATTATCGGCCTTCATCTTTTCTTTTTCCTCATGGTTTTTCTTCTCTTTATCCTCCTTCTGTTCATTGATCAGTTTTGCCGTGATGCTGGGCGTGTCTGAAGGGTAAAAAGTGCAAGATCTTTAAATGTTATTTCACAGTGTGTATGTGCATTCTTCAATCAGCCTGCAGGCTCTAAAAATTAACTTCCCTTTAGAGACATAAGCATCGATGTGCATGTCAGCTTAACTGATAATCTGAATTATTTATGGTAAAGATGTAATATGCCAGAGAAGACACACCAATTCATAAAGATAACAACATCATGTGCTTCCTGTGAGGGTCTTCCATCAGTGGAAGTGATGTGAGCATGAATGGCTCCGAGACAGGGCAAGCTACATATTCTATGAGTCTCGCTGTTTTCTGAGAAACCAAAGCCTATATTTGCCACGCTCAAGGTCTCTGGAGACAAGCCATTTATCACACATACATGCTGATGGCCATGCCACACGGCAGATCTAGACCTACATGCTTTGTTCATCAGACCATGAAAGTCTGAAGATGTGGCAAAAGCTGGACCTGATTCATCTGATAGACTACCACATGGTGCATGTAAAACAAGACTGCTGGAAATGCTATTTCTAGTATTTTGACTAAACTGGTGGAAGCTGGTGTAACTATACACAATCACGCGTCTGTTTTTGTAGGCAACTTTGTAGAGTGGCACAGAAACAACATTTTGAAACCAATACCAATGATATTAGCACAATTACTTAGATAGATATGCTACTTGACTCACTAGTCACGTAGCCTTCAATTATTATTTTTTTTCCAATAAGTAAACATCTGTATTCCATTATGTAGCTGCAATAAACATTTACTAAATAAGATTAAAGAAACAAATCAAGAGCAATACGATTTTTTCTTGTCAACATACACTACCCCTCCAAAGTAAGATTTTTAAATATATTTGAAAGACGTAGAAAGATGCTCACCAAGCCTGCATTTATTCAGTCAAAAATTTTGTAAAAACAGTATATGGTGCTGATTTAGTGCTCAAGAAACATTTCTTATTACTATCAATGTTGAAAACCATGATACTGTTTTTCAGGATTCTTTGATGAACAGCATTATTTGAAACCGGTATCTTACAATATAAATGTCTTTACTGACATTTCTGATTAACTTAATGCCTCTTCACTGAATAAAAGTATCCATTTCTTCAAAAAAAACAATTGAATCTTACCAACCACAAACTCTAGAGTGGTAGTGTATTACAATGTCTTCATACCTGAGACACGGTCTAATACTTCAGACAGTGTGGTTGAGATGGGCAGATGCAGTTTGCGGAACTTGTGCCCTGCTCCGTACATGGGGTGCTGGATCACATGACTGGTGGCATTAATGCGCCCTTTATACAGCTAAAGTAGAGAAAGAGAAAAACACAAAAAATTTCTCATTAAAATGCACCTACAGAATTCTTTTGCATTCATTTCTCAGCTTCATTTAATTTTCAGTTCTAATCACTTATCTTATTGCTCAAAAACTATTGCAATTTATGTCGCTTCTGCAACCAATCTTGTGAGTAATCTCTATTTCTCTTCATTGTGAACAAAGAATCCATATTTTCTTTTTTCTTACTACTCTGTATTTTTAAGAGATTTAAAATGGTCTTAAATGTCATTTGACTGTTTAGTGATAACGTTCATGATATCAGTTTTTTTAAAACTATAGCTATAGGGAAAAGCAAACAAGGAATTTGAAAGCAATGGCATTTGGCAAGTCCTGCTGAGGAAAAAAAAAATCAATATATAAAAATATATGCATCTCTGAAGATTCCCACTTTCCACATGGCCGATCTAGACATCTTAATTTCCGTTGAAGGTGGAGCTAAAAGTGCATCGGAAAGGGAAAAATTACATCCATGCCTTTGAGAGAACGCCTCGTATCGTACGCCACTCTGGCCTGATCTAATGTGTAAACATTAACTTTTAAGAGCCTCTCTGTTGGGACTCTCTGTGAAAGCCAGATGATTAATCTGACCTAAAACGCACACAATCCTGCCATAATTTACTGGAGGAACGACCTGCTGAATGACTCTCCGGCTAAAAAAAGATGTCTTACGTCTTTACGACTTGGCTTCGTTCCGGTTTGGCAGTCGGAGGAGAGGCATAACTCTATGCGTCATATGAGGGGTGCGCCGGTTATGTCCTCCAACATTTAGATTATGTGAAATGTGTAATTGCTGTGCCACTAGCGGCACCGGACAGAAACGCAAGAACGATTTTCCCAAACTTCTCGTAGTTTTCCACTAAACTCGCTATTTTCTCCAGCTAAACAACTTTGTACAGGTACTCCTAACATGCACCAATGTGTGTGGACTCCTGCATGATTAACAAGGATCTGAGGATAAATCGGCCCCCTAGTGGTCTCCTACAATAACAGCACAATTTGCCATGAAAAGAACTGCAGCTCAGAGGCAGTGCAGGTTTAAATCCCTCTGAGATGATGTGAAGGTCAGGGTAATTTTCCTTGTAAGTGAAGAGGCTTTCCTGAGTTTTACAGCAACAGTAATAAATAATTTAACAGACTAACCAAGCAAAACAACTTCTATATAAAATAAAATAACCACTTAGAACAGCAATGTTTCAGCTTTAGATAGATGTTCAAAGCATCTGTTGTGAGTTTTTGAGTGTGTCTGTGTGTGTGATCACCTACCGGACAGGGAGACTGAAGGAAGACAGTAACTTTCTCGTCTTCAAGCATGAGTTGTAGGAAGAGCCGACGTATAAATCCAGAGATGTTCCCTGAGACCGGAACGTTCCCTCGCTGAGGAGCTGACTGAAACAGCTCACACAGCACCTTTACAAAACAAAGAAAAATACAGATCACTTGTATCACTGTTATATATCGCCATAACACCCAGCCCTAAAACTTGCTCTATTGTAATGCACTAAGGCATTATAGACATAACAGTTTGACTTTCAGTAAACCTGCTCTGAACAATGTGAAAAGCATTATACACAAATTTGACTTGACTACGTACTTAATACAGAAATTACTATTATTTAATACATATAATATGAATATATATATTTCTTGACGCTAATCTTGGAATCATCAGTTTTGGGTTTCAAATATATTAAATTAGCTAACAAACTACTTTAACTTTTTTGAGAAGAAAATGTTTATATATTTAATTTAGAATAGCTGAAATAATTTATAGTACAGAAATCATAACATTTTTATTTTAAAGTTATAACAATTTTATTATTTTCTGTATTTTAGTTCAAACTTAATAAAAGTATAATATTTATAACAATAAATAGCAATATAAGGTAATATTAATATAATTAAAACGTTATGACCTAAAGAATATTTTATCAAGGTAGAAGGCTAGAAGGTATAATTCCACATATTTAAAAGAAATTAAATTTTTTAAAATGTATTGTTTATTAAAAACATCAAACGAGACTCAAAAAAGCACCAAAAACACACCTGTGCCATGAGCCTCTGGTTGTTTGGATGGCAGGAGATGCTTTGGAGGAAGAAAGCCACTGTTGCATTCTCAATGGCTGTCCTTTGCTGAGTGGTGAGTCCACTGCTGCGGCTCGTTGATGCCAGTGAATAAGACGCCCTTGAGGTGTGAGGTGCGGCGCTGGCGTGTGACGTGCTGGGTGATGCACCGTGCCCAGAAATACTGCTGCTGCTATTGTTTGCACTGGCATTAGCAGCCCCACTGGCACTAGAGTGGCACAGGAGAAACAACAGTGCCGTCCAGAGTGGGTTCACTTCTGGCCCACCCAACCAGTCCTTCATGGTGTGACTGTTTCCTACTTCCGTCAGAAACCGCAATACGGGCGCTGCCAGCTCAGGAGACAGTGGTGGCCTGTTTGTCGAGAATGATGAGGCTTGGTTGTGCGAGTACGAGCGTCTCTCTGCCTGTGTGGAGAATCCTGCAGGCAAGGGAAGGTCTGCACTGACCAACAGGTTGCAGCAAAGGTCAGCTAAGCTGCGAACAAGCAGAGAAGGCAGACCAGAGTCCAACAGCTGCTGGATGGCACCTGGAGACTGGGATGCAGCTGCTAGGGTCACCAACTGGCACTCTGAAAGGGTGACGGGCACAGTTACTGGTGCCCGAGCATGTTTAGAGTCATCTGTGAGGGAGGCAGCACTGTTTAAGTCATGCTGCTTCTTGCCGTCGTCCGTCATGTCCATTCGGCGCTGTGCATTGGTCTGGGCAGCAGGGGGTGCCACTATACCCATCCAGGACATGAGCAAAGAAAAGTAACTAGGGTGGATATGGCACATGGAACAAAGCAAGCTGTCCACAGCCTTCTTTAAAACCATGTTAGAGGGCAAAGACATGGACCAGTTGTACAACAACCTGCAAGAGATGGAGAAAAAGTTTAATTATAATTAATTAATTCATTAATTAATAGTTCAGGTTGCCTAAAAACAGCAGCATGATTTACTAATGCTCCAAGCTGTTTGTTAAAGGCTGAAGCTGTTTTATTTGCACCCTGTACACAGCGAAGGTTGTTTCACTTTGTTCTACTCGGTACGCATAAAGTATTCATACCTGAAGAGAGAATAAAATATAGAAGAGTGTGGGAAAGGAAAAGCAGAATATGTACTCTCAGCCTTTCCCAGTGCAGAGCACCAAAATATATCTCGTACACACACTCCTCCAAAACTCTTGCTTGAACATTTTGTATTGCAAGACTGCAAAAAGATTTATTTTATCAGTGCGGACTCACTCGAAAAGCTCTCCGTTGAGCAATCCGGGCAAGTCGTAGTCAACGGGCAGCTCATAACTATGCCATAAGACGGAGGCCACGCAGTGCAGATGTGACGGGGATGGCATTAGCAACCCGTATTCCCGTGAGGGAGGAGCGCTCGGACCCACACAGCTTGACAGAGAATTCTGCTTCAGGGCAGCAACCCGGGACGAGTCGTACACCCACTGTAGCAGAGCCTGGATCCTACAACACAATCACAAACATAACCCAAGACATCAAGAACCACAAAAACCACAAAAAAGTGTGTATGAACCTGTACGAGTGTAACAGTATAACAGATATACAGAGTGGCTTCTAAAAGACTTTAATACTTGAAATGCATTTGATGTGTATCCAAAAAAGGATTTTGGGGAATTTATTATTGGAATTTATTGGAAGGGAATTTATTGTTGACTTGAAATCGTGTCACATGTGTATTGAAGCAAGCGCTAGATCCTCCTTATTAGAGCTGCAAAACTTCAAGCAGCACTGTGGTTCTAATGATCTATTAAGCATTATATAGTTTAATAATGTAATGCTAATGTTTAAAGATATTATGTTAATAAATAATTTACTATTATTAAGTTAATAGAGATACTTATAGTTTACAGTTAAAGGCTATGAAGTTATAACAGAAGTTATGCTTTGGGAAACCATAATTATCAAGATTATGTAAAAATGTTATGCTTTGGTAAAACATAATTGACATTCAAACTGTCAACTTATTCAATAAAGTAAAAACACAGCTTTTAAGACCCACAGGTATTGAGAATCAACATATATAAACAGACTCTGGAAGATCAAACTTTGAACACTTCAAACAAACTCCATTAGGACGCTTCATGATTTAATTTTACGTAATGATGTAGGGAACAGACCTGTCTTTGGTACCGGGGTCCTGAGTGGTGCCCAGCTGGTAGAGAATGTCTATAGTTGAGTCTGATGAGAGGCCATTTAACCTCCCAAAGAGCAGCGGACTGTTCAGATCTACAACAAAAAACAAAGTCACCACTCAGATAAAAAGGAGAGCCCAACAAAATAATGTCAGATCATTAAAGGGGAGAAACTAGTCTGAACATAGACTCTGAATTTACACATCACACAAATCAGTGCGATACTGCTTGACATTCAAATATAGCAGTCAAGCATTATAAAGATTTTCAAAAAGATTGTTTCTCATTAGTCTTACTGGCCAAATCAGTGCCAGAAGCAGCACAGTTACGCAGCAAAATGTCAATGAGTTTGAGGCCTATGCGTGTGGACTGTAGGCCGATTTTCACGAGCACCGCCTCAATGTTGGGCGAGTGCATGCCGCAGTACGGGGACATGAGGAGGGCGGCGCAGGTCTGCAGGAGGTTTGCTGTGGGAGCGGCAGCACTGGCCATCATGGCCTCCAGATCAGAAACGTGTGTCAAGCAATGATGCAGCAACCGTAACCAGCCAATACTGAGAAAGAGAGAAAATTAGATATTATAATAGAGGCTTGAAACAGGAAATAAAACCACTCTGATTATTTTAGATGTTATAAATGATTTCCAATACCTGGTTTTGGAGACCTGGTCCTCAGAGGGCAGGAAAGGATTGTTTACAGTGGCAGATGAAGTGTTTCCGAAAGCAGTCAGACCCAGTAGCTTAATCTGTGAGAGGCCCAGTGTGCTGGCGTCCCGCGGCCGGTGCAACCTCAAACACACGGCAGACGCCACCTCTGCCTTTACCAGCTGGAATTTAATGTACGTGAGACCACTAGTGATGACTGGGGTCGACAGGGGAAGCATGTTTACACCGTCTGCGCTGATCTCCACAGACACTGAGGATGGGCATGCTGGGAAAGAAAGAGAAGCATTTAGTAATACTTCAAATTTTCAAAAGACTTCAGCATAGTCCTTACTAGTGTAAAAAGCTTCATATATGAACCAAATATAATACTGCATTTTGTGTTCACACTCACTAGCGAGGGATGCCAGGTGCGGCTGTATGTGAATCTCCTTGAGCAGAACGGCAGCGGGCAGGTGGATGGTGAGATCACACCAGGCCTCTTCAGGAAGGAATATGTAGGACCAAGCGGCAGAACGGGCCCGTCGATGTGGGGGTGTGGCCTGCAGCAGCACTTCTGCTGGCTGTGCTGTGGGACTGCTAGAGGTGATGGTGCCTGCAAGGGAACAACATCAACGTTGAATATAAATACATTTTAATACTTAGACGTTTATATGAAAAGACGGGGTTATGACTGAATATAAAGCATGCTTGCTGTACCAAGAGGGGCGAAGTTGTGCAGTCCTTCTGCATTGTCTGGTTCTGAGGTAAGCACTCGTGCTTTCAGGCTGCCATCTGCTGCTTTACCAGGCCCAGAGTCCAGGAACTTCATGATAGTGGACACCATACTGCGTGCCGTGTTCACGATGGCTCGTGTGCTGGTGACCATGTTGTTACAGATGAGCTGCACACCACCTAAATATGCGCGCGCACACACACACACACGCACACAACACACACACACACACACACACACACACACACACACACACACACACACACACAAAGAGTCATACATACAGACCAGCTCAGAGTTTTATCTCTTTAGAAAGTATTAGTGTTGGCATACCCATGTCATGGAAGGCTTTCAAAGCCTCGCTGGTGTCAAGCACTCTCAAAATAAACCACAGTAAAGGCTCAGAGAGCTGACATGTTGATAGAGACCCCTGTTTAAAAAAAGAATAATAATAACACTCAACATTGTCATGATGCAATGCAAAGTTTTATATTACTTTCTTATATACTGAATGTCTGTCCTCTAAAATGTGAAAATGATTTGAATGTGTGTTCATGTTTTTTTAAGCCCACAACATACTAGAATAGACCATGTTTGGTGTTCTCTCAGTTTGTCTGTGACGAGTCTTACCTGTCGGCCCATATACCCACAGGCCATGTAAGTGAGAATGGGCTGCAGCATGACCTGGACAGATGTGGCTCTTTTACTCAAAGTAGTCAGGATAGTGAAGAGGCCATCGCCCACCGAGATGGCATCCAACCCACCATGAAAGTTCTCATGTTTGGTTAGGTGGAGCCCACTAGCACCTAAAAAGAGAGAAAAAACACATCAGCAAAAGAAGAAATGCATGAAATTCAAAATAATAGGTAAAAATATAATTGATCGGTAAGATTTTTTAAAAGGTTTTGAAATAAGTCTCTTATTCTCACCAATGCGGCATTTAATTGATCAAAAATACAGTAATATTGTGAAATTACTAAAATTTTAAATAAGTTTTCTATTTGAATTCATTTAAAAATGTAATTTATTTCTGTGATGACAAGCTGAACTTTCAGCAGCCATTACTAGTCTTCTTACAGTCTTGTCCCCAGTCTTTCTCCAAAAAAAAAAAAAAAAACCTTACTGACAAACTTTTGAATGAGAATATAATTCAATATAATAAAACTTTACATTAATTTTATTAATTAAAAAAAAGTAGTACCGATTATCATGGCCATGGCACTGCTGTTGCACTGCCCCAATGCCGACAAGATCTGACTCATAATCTGCTGATTGGCCAAAACCAGGTCTGCCACACCCACAGCTGGTCCCTGGTGCTGAGCTGTGCCTGCCGCCCCACACTCTTTGCTTCCACACACTTTTTCTTCATCCGACACGCTGTCAGTGGCTCCACCCGCTGGAGGCAGCCTCCCACTGAACTCCCGATCACCTGACAGTGGCAGCATCACCAAAGCATTGACCAGCTTCAGGAGGTCAAACATCAGCTGGTCTCGTGTGGTTTCGCCACACACAGCCTTCGCATCGCCGGGGCGAATGATATTGGCGAACAGGCCCCCGAAACAGGCACGAGCACCCACAGAACTGTCCAAACCGCTGCGTGAGACCAGCTTATCTGAGCAAGTGATGTAGTGGTGAACCAGAAAGGTGACGGATTCAATGACAGCCAAGATGGTGGTCACAGAAACCACTTCAAAGTTTTGTTCCAGGGTGAACTCCAAAAGTTTCACCTGTGCATCTAATGGACCCTGACCAGACTGGAATGGACCCCTATAAGCAGATAAGATGATAAAGACAACAACCACAAATGATTAACAAGCACCAGTTTAATTACATAAATGGTGAATTAATGATCTACCTCTCCGTTGACAGGATGTGCAACAGTTTAAGCAGGAATTCGCTGAACATCTGTGGACATGTGGAGGACAGGTGCACCTGCAACCTGGTTAAAAATTCCTGCAAGGCTTGCGTTGCAGTGGGGCCGACCTGGAAAGAGAGAGGAAGACAAGTATGTGAGGCATTTACCAAATATATCATTATGAAACCAGTCATGCGCATACTCTTCATTAAGCTCAATACCTGTGAGCTGTGCTGGCTGGTGCCATGAGGGTTCCCTCCAGACAGGAAGCGCACAAGCACGTGCACAAGTGTGGGGTCAGACACCATCTGCTGGGCTGTGCTCTCCTGCATACCCATCCCACTGCTGGAGGCTGCAGATGCAACACACACATTATAAGCGAGGTTAATCCGAAAGTGTGTCACCAGACTGTTTGCTTTTATAATCAGGTTGTGGAGGGGCAACACAACACGGATCTGCTAAGCTGGCGGGAAAACCCACATATAGGTCTCCCCGTGGGAGCACCCACACATCTGAGTGCGTCCAGAAACACACCAGATGAACAAAGACAGGCTGGGCCAATCAGATACTCACCACTAGCAGGCATATTAGTCATGAGGGTGAGACTGTGCAGTACAAGACACCATGTTTTCAGAGAGGTGTTGGGGTACCAGGCCAGCACTGACAGGAAACTGCTGATGGAGGCTGAGAGACAAGAATTACAGTCAATTACAAGCATTACAAAATCCACACTGTTAATGAGGGAAAGTGAACGATCTAACCCGCTCCTGTGTTTCTTTTGCTGAATATTACCATTGCTCTCCTTATTTTTTTAATGCATTTATTTTTAAACATTTTTAATCTTTAAAGTTTCTTTTTAAAATATTAATCTTTTTCCATTGCATATCGCGTTTTAACATTTTTTCCAATTAATTTACAATTTTTGTTGTTGCACTACTTTCTTTGTGCGCAGCTAATCAGAATATTTGCAATGCGCCAAATACTGCTTCACTTCAGTAGACATGTTTACATGCACTAATTTTTATCAATCATAATAAATCTAATCTGATTTTGGATTTCGAAAGTTCTGTTAATATGAATCCTAAACGCTGTAATCCTATTCACATATTCGTTTACAAGTGCATTATATATGTTCCAAACAAACTTCAGGTTTGGAAGTAAACATACTCATTTTACATATGTGCAAGGTATTTTTGAATTTGAGCGCTTTTCAGTCAATTCTTTTGGTGTAGGTAAAGGTAGGTAGTGAGACTGACACTTGTTAAAGTGTGAAAATTATTTCAGCAGGTTACTAACTGTATCCTTGGTCATAGTAACACATAAAACCAACTGTTCAATTTAAGATCCTGTAGAAATCAACAGTCCAATCTCCTCAACAATACACTAATACCTTCAGATCAAAGTGTTCTATCAGCTGGTGAATGTCACACCTTGGTTAAGGGGGATTGTGGGCACTCTGCTGGCGTTAAAGAGGAAGATGTCTGAGCCGCTCTCCTCAGAGCAGGAACTCAAACTAAGTGTCAACCACAGCTGCAGCAAAGACTCCAACTAGACAGACAGAGATAAAGATGGTGTGATTCTGTAACTTCTCAGAGTAAAAAATTATTCAGGAATTGAGATTTAAAGGGATATTTCATCCAAAAATGAAAATTAGCCCATTATTTACTCACCCTCAAACCATCCTAGGTGTATATGACTTCCTTCTTTCAGATGAATCCAATCGGAGTTATATAAAAAATTGTCTTAGATCTTCCAAGGTGTTTAATGGCAGTCAGCGGGTGTTCCAGTGCTTCAGTCCAAAAAAAAGTGAAATAAAGCGCATCCATCCATGATAAAAAGTGCCTCACACGGCTCCGGGGGGTGAACAAAGGCATCCTGTAGCGAATCGATGCGTTTTTGAAAGAAAAATATCCATATTCAAAACGCAATAATCACTTTAATCTAGCTTGCGCCAACAGTTGTACACGGAAGCAGCTCCAGGAGGATGATGCAAGATGTCGGCGTTGCGCATGCGCCAGTGAGTCTAGTGAAAACCAACGTTTGTTTACAGGAGCAAAGGAAGCAAAGTTTCCTTACTTCTCTCCTCTTGGCTTATATCGAAATCCTCCGACATTCTTCTTTACAAATACTCGTTTTGTACTTCTAATACGAGACCGTTGCTTTGTTTTGATCTCTCCCCTGCGCTTCCGTGTTCGTCACTTCTGAGCGGCGCATGCACAACGCAGACACCTACGTCATCCGCCCGGAGCTGCTTCCATGTACAACAGTGAGCGCAAGCTAGATTAAATTGATTACGTTTTAATATGGTTATTTTTCTTACAAAAACGCATCGATTCGCTACAGGAGGACTTTGTTCACCCCCCGGAGCTGTGTGAGGCACTTTTTATTATGGATGGATGCTCTTTATTTCACTTCTTTTGGACTGATGAACTGCAACACCCACTGACTGCCATTAAACAGCTTGGAAGATCAAAGACAATTTTTAATATAACTCCGACTGGATTCGTCTGAAAGAAGAAAGTCTTGCCTTGAAAAAAAGATGCCTTGAGGGTGAGAAATTCATGGGCTAATTTTCATTTTTGGGTGAACTATCCCTTTAAGGGTAAACTCAGTAAATGAAAGTGACAAATCCAGACTGTGCCCGCACCTGAACATGATGCACTTGCAATAAAGAGAAGAGTTTGTTGAAGCAGGTGCTCAACATGGGGATGGAAGAGGCTTGTACCATCAGACTGCTACTGGGGGGAGAGCTATGGAATCCACGCAAAAGAGAGTCATCCGTCCCGTTTGCAGACTGGGTCACTAAAAAAAAAAAGAAGAGAAAAAAAGACCTTGAGGAGTGGGGACGACATTAGTTCAATTAAGTCGAATCACTTTAGGAAAAACAAAACAAAAACACATGGCTCCCACACCTTTGTACCAGTGAAATTTACTTGAACAATTATTAGTAATTACCAGAAAAGAAACTTTGATTAAAAAAAAAAAAAAGATTTTGTTAAGCTCACAATTTCTGCAAAAATAAATGTCTTAGAACCGAGTCTGAAATTGAAAAATGTATACTCCTCACTATACACTATTCAAGATTTCATAATTTAATAAATGGATAACTTTTTCAGTGCTGGAAATAATATATAAATAATAAACATTAAAAAAAATAAATTCCTTGACATTTCCAGATTTTCATTTACTGTGGGAACCCTGTACACATGCTTTTGTGTGTGTACCAGAAGGAGATGTGGATGTTAGCGCCTGCAGTATTGCGTCTGCCTCCAGTGTTGCCATCATCTTCAGCATGAGTTCTGCCTGCTGTTCTAATCCCACTTCCAGTCGAGCGTCCAGTGCTGGGATAAAAAATGAAGGTGCTTTACCACTCAGATTTTATTATAGCTTTTATTTTATTGATTTATTTTGACACTTCTCACCCTGAGACACAGACACAGAGAGGTTCTGAGATCCAGGCTTCTCTGTCGTGGCAGCCGCAGGGGGTTTGGACACAGGTATGCCCACACCCCCTGTGTAGGGGTTATAACTGTATGAGCCGTAGTCAGCACCCCAGTAATCGTACCAGGTACTACTGATCGGCTGCAAGAGAGAACATAAAGAAACAAACAAAAAAACAAACAAAACAAAAACAATCTCAGATACTAGTCTCCGAGGAAAAACTGAAAAATTCTTTACTGGAAAAGCTGTTAAAACATTGGCTGTGTGTAAAACAGCTCTAAATATTACAACCAAACAAATCGTTAATTACATAATGCATGCAAGATAGGGGTGAAACAGTTAATTGCACAGTTCACTTCCCACAGTTCTTTATACCATGTAACAACGAGAATAAATGTTGTGTGAATTATAATTTGTCTACTTTCAATAGTAATTATTATGGTTATTTTCCAAGCTGCTAAATCGCTGTACTTTAAGACATTTCACAATGTAAATGTCTGTAAACAGTGTGCTACATTTTCTAACAATTGTGATTGTGATTCTCTCTGCAAGAAAATGAGTAATCGGATGGGTACGAGAAAGTCAAGAGGCTAAAATATGGGTTAAAACAATAATATGGGCTATCAATGTAGCCCATATTTTAGCAATGTGCTAAAATAAAACAGTGACCACAGAACCGAGAGAAATTTTAACCATTACACCCCTAATGCTGAAAGACAGAAAAGGAAAGATAAAGAGAACGAGGTCCATACCTTGAAAACCTTGGCGGCGAGTGGATCTTTTTCCAAATCAATATCTAAAGGATCAATATCAACATCCATCAAGTCTTGTAGCAAGTCAAAGTCAATGTCTTTATCTTTTTCCAAAGATGACAGTGGAGAAGCACCTTTGGGCAATGAAAAGACCTTTAATATTGCAAGAGCAGCATACCAAGAGAAGCAACTACACAGACAGCCTTCTTTAGGACATCCAGCTGTCAAACTTCTCTTAGACCGACAGGGCGCTCGAACAGTGGATTGTTGACCCATTTTGAATAAGTTTTGACAAATCTAACCCAATAATAAAATGGTCAGCAGCTATAGGTTTTACATGTATATAGAGTCAAAATCATCTGCACTGTTCCAACCTCCTGTCCACTGCATTATACCACTATTACATATTATAAAAAAGCAAACACAAAAAAATACACATGCAGCTCATCTAAGAGAGGACAACAAACTAATAAACAACAGAAACAAAAGAAAAGTGAGGGTCCGTGTGAGGTGATGTGCTATTCGGGCGGGGTTACCAACGCACTTTGGAACACAGAGGATGTCCCGGGTGTACCTGCGATGATATCGGGTCCCAGAGGCTCATCGATGGTCTCCACCAGTGGGATGGGGGTTGGCTGGGGGAGCGAGTCATCGGAATCCACCACTACAGAGGAAGAGGCGGCCCCAGCCTCATCAGCCCCCGCCCCCTCCATCCCATCCACACACACCGGAGACAATAGCTCTCCTGCAAACAGTTACAACATCTAAATATAAAACATGGATATGTAAAACATGTATGACAGTCTGTGGGCCACTGAGACTGCTGAGAACATCTAAAACACATACACACACACCTGTAAGAATGTCCTGCAGCATGCAGGTGAGAGAGTACTGGGCCCAGGCTCCGCCCCATGAGATGTCCGCGCGGTTGAAGTCCGTTCCCACCAGTAACAGCAGTAACCGCTCCAGCTGCTGCTCTGAAACCACCTCACACAGGTGGATTGTGGGTCGTGTTGCATTTGCTATTCTGGCCAATACCTGAGCAGATGGATGAGATTTAGAATTTTTAAAGATAGACATTGTCTAAAACATATACACGATCATTCAAAAATTTGAAGTCAGACCGATTTTTTTTAAGAAATTTATACTTTTTTTCAGCAAGGATGTATTAAGCTGATCAAAAATGACAGTAAAGACATTTGTGTTTCTATTCAAATAAAATAGTTTATTTTTTTTGTATTCATCATAGAATCCTGAAAAAAATTTAGCACTGCTTCCACAAAAATCAGCAGCAAAATCTTTTTAACATTTTTAACATTGATATAAGAAAAAATTACTGAGCACCAAATCAGAATATTAAAGTGATTTCTACTGCATAATGTGACAATGAAGACTGGAGTAATGGCTGTTGATTTTTCCATCATATAAAATCATTTTAGCCCATTTAAAACAACAAAACAGCTCATTTAAAGTGTAATAGTATTTCTCAATATTTTAGTTTTACTGTATTTTTGATCAAATAAATGCATTCTTTGTAAATGCATTCTTTGAAAAAATAATTTAAATCTTAAAAGACCCCAAAACCTTTTAATGGTAGTGTACCAAAATTAAATAGCATTTAAAATAGCACACTTTTTTTCTGTATGCCAAAAACTATGTTGCACCTTGCAGACAAACAGTAGCAGGTCTGCGTGACAGGTAAAGTCCATGGAGAGGAGGAAGAGAGCGAGCTTCTGGACGACGCAGATGCAGCGCTCGTGAGATAGCGTGAAGGGCAGGAGCTCCACCTCAGGGGTCTCTTTTGCCACTGACGCCTCTGAGTCCAAGGTGGAGCGTGGCCATTCGGCTGTCCGCCTCAAACGGATCAGATCTTTAAAGTGCTGCCAAAGAAAAAGAACCACAGGGATAATATTATGATCTGTTCAAAGGCTACTTTTATCACCGAATGTTGTCCCACACCCATCCCTAAGGGACACTGAGTTGAGAAAAGTTTGGATTCTCACCTTGGATGTGGCTTGTTTGAGTTTGGCTTGTTCCACCAGCAGCTTGTAGGAGGAGCCTTTGTTGCTCTGAATTTTCTCTTTCTCGATTTGCTCTACTAAAGCCTTCTGTTTGGCTTTCAATAAATTCAACTGCTGAAATGAAAGGAGAATTGATTAACATCCACACTACAAGTAGAAAGGAAAAGATTTCAAGTTCAGATATATAAGCACAGGATGTTTGTGTGAGACACATTTACCTGTTTATGGTGGACTAGCTGTTTGCGGATCTTGCGTGAATATAGCCGATCTAAACTGCTGTTGCCGCCTTTGGCAGATCTGCTTGGGTTATGAGACTGCAGACTGTTGTTTATGAAACTCCACTGGTTCCCTGGTATGATTGGAAAGAGGAAAACAAAGACACATTACCAGTGAAGAAACATCTCTATACAGTATGCGCACTACCATTCAAAAATTTGGGGTCAGGTTTTTATTTTATTAAATTTTTTAAAGAAATTAATATTTTTATTCAGAAAGGACACATTAAACTACGGAAGTTCTAAGCGGCCATGCATTATTATTTTTTCCTTCTTGTTTTCTCGTTATAACGACTTCTTTTCTCGTTATATCGACATATCGAGAGTTGTTTTCTCGTTATAACGACTTAATTTTCTCGTTATATCGACATAACGAGAGCTGTTTTCTCGTTATAACGACTTGATTTTCTCGTTATATCGACATAACGAGAGTTGTTATCTCGTTATAATGACTTAATTTTCTCGTTATATCGACATAGCGAGAGCTGTTTTCTCGTTATAACGACTTAATTTTCTCGTTATATCGACATAACGAGAGTTGTT
>NW_015505197.1:2165627-2185259 GCF_001515645.1 Sinocyclocheilus grahami | reverse complement strand
ATATAACGAGAAAACAACTCTCGTTATGTCGATATAACGAGAAAACAAGAAGGGAAAATAAAAATAATGCATGGCCGCTTAGAACTTCCATATTAAACTGAAAAGTGGCAGATGAAAACATATCAGAATGATTTCTGAAGGATCATGTGACACTGAAGCCTGAGTAATGGCTGGTGAAAATTCAGCTTTGCCATCACAGAAAGAATTACATTTGATTAGATATTAAAATAGAAATCAAAAGCTTACCAACCACAAAACTTGTGGAGAGTAGTGTATACAAAACACTGGATTTTCAGTTTTTATGCTTGTCCAGGTCTAATAATCTCACCTGTAAAGGATCTTTCTCTGTCTTTAGACCCCAGAGGTTTCTTAGCTGCACTGGCTTCATCTTCCACACTCGCCACATAGTCGAGTAGTCGAGAGACCAGCATGACCACCCAGCTGACCATGGGGATATCCAACACACCTATAAACACACACAAAACTGTAACATAACCATAAACGCACATTCCCAATTCTCATTCTCAAACACACACCTTCTGTCCTGCGGGGCTGTGATGCGCTAGTCTGTTGCAGAGGCGATAACAGTGTGTCCAGAAGGTTCAACAAACCCTCTAAAACCCCACTGTTACCCAAAGATCTTTGGCCAATACAGGACAGCAACATAAATACCCTGAGGAAACGACAAGACGGATAAACATGAAGTCTGAGTATCCTCGGGAATAGTTCTGATAATTTTATACAACTTCTGCAAGAGTGTGTTGCTTGTGTTACCTGTCCTGAGGGAAGATGAGCAGCTGCTCGGAGTTGTAGAGCTCCTGCAGGACGTTGGACAAGAATTGGCCCCACCACCTCTCGCCTCCACACAGCTGCACCAGCAGCAGACCAGCATGCAGACGGATCTTAGGAGTTCCACTGATGCACAGCTGTTTAAAGAGCTCCTCACATGCCTGGGCGTGAAACGTGTTCTGCAACACTGAGGGCACAGAGTGACCTGAGCAAGAGAGAGGGAAACATTCATTCTGACATTAAAACTGAAGAACTGGAATAAGGTCAATTCAAATGTAATGTCACTCCCTCACCATTACAGCAGTGCAGCAGGCTGAGCAGCGTGTCCAACAGGTATCTGATGATAGTTCGGAGTTGCTCGGTAGAAGAGTTCTGGACCAGCTCTCTGGGGTCGTAGTTCTCAGGCAGGTGTTTCCGGGTGGCTCCCAGAGATACACGCAACCTCTGGACAGCGTGGTGTGCTAGGTTGAGCTGCAGCTGGAGCTGAATGCAGTCTTGGTAGGCCGAGAAAACACGGGAATCCTCCTCAACGGCTTTATCGGGCTTGCGCAGGAAGTACTGTGCATTATTAGCACTGTTAAGAGGTGGCAGGTCAATGTTCTGAAGTAGTGTCTCAAGTCGATGACAGGCCAGATTATACCTATAAGAGATTAGCATATTTAATACAGCATAAATTCCACCTATACCATTTGTGCAAAATGAAAACTTGCATTAAAAATTTTAACGAAATCTTTTAATTATTAGCACTTACTACAGTGTAATTATAAATACATGACCATTCAAAAGTTTGGGGTTCGTAAGATTTTTTTTATATTTTTGAAAAATTGTCTCTTATGTTCACCAAGGCTGCATAATTTAAAATAAACATTTAAAATAAGTGTTTTCTATTCTAATATGTTTAAAAATATGATTTATTCCTGTGATGGCAAAGCTGAATTTTCAGAACAGTTTTTCTACATAATATTTTTGTGGAAACCGTGATATTCTTTTTTCTCAGGATTCTTTGATGAATAGAAAGTTTAAAAGAACAGTGAAATTTATTTTTGTGTAACATTATATGTCTTTACTGTCACTTTTGTTCAACTTAACATGTTCCTGCTGAAGAAAAGAATTTCCTTAATTTTAAAAAAAAATTAAACTCTCACCCTAAATGTTGAATTGTAGTGAATAGTAGCTCATTTAAAATTCTGAATTTGCAGCCTCACTGACCTGCACTGAATGTCTTCCTGTAGGGCCACCATCATTGACAAATGTTGATCCAGATCTGGCTGACTGGCAGCTTCGCTCTCTCCCCTCAGAGGATCATGCATCAGCTTCAGTTCACTTTCCCATGGCAGGATATAGGTGTGGCCATAATAAAAACCCAATGGGATTTTAGCCCGGGCATTAGTGCTGCCATATCGACCAATCACAGTGATCTGGGGGAGGGGCACAGAATGCGTGACAGTGATCTCAATATAACAATGATATTCTCTGCATTAAAGCTCACAGAAAACAAACTGCTATGAGCCCTGTACACATTTGATTATGATAAACGTGTATAAACCTTCATGAATCTGCAGACGGGAGGTGGCAGCAAGTCATGCAGAATCAGCGAGTGTGTGCTGATATCTGTGGCGACCACGAGTCGCCTCCCATCCACCTCCTCCCCAAGAGTCCAAATGTCGATGGAAAGGGAGGCCAAGTCAGCACATGTGGGGATTAGTGCATCCGTCAGCAACACCGGTCGGCCGAAATCTAGAGTCACAAACCGTCTTGCACCTACAGAGAAAAGACATTGTCTTTACTTCAAAGATCACACGATCCAAATATGTACACCAAAACATATAGCCAAAGCAAATGATAGATTTTGTATAATATAATGAAAAAAAGTTAAGTCATCCTTCCAATTCCCTTGGAAGTTTTCTGGGACCCCTTAGAGGGCCACAAGGTTGAGAACCACTGCTCTAGTGTGAGGGCTGAAGTGGCAAGTACCTGAATGCATTCGTTCGATTATTATGGACTGGTGTGGTGGAGGTTGTAGAAAGTGAGAGGCCTGTGAGATTGCCAATGCCAGGCCACTTCCTATGGGGTTCTGCAATGACAACACACACACACATACATACACATTAGCTGAACGCAACCCACAAGTTTAACTACAGAAAGTAAATAAACAACACAACCCCTTACAGGAAAATAACACATTTATGCTACATTACCAACTAGCCTCTGCTACTGTGCTCAAATTTGCCACAACATCAATTTTGGAGGATATTTGATAAATAACAATAATAATAATAATCATTTAAACAGTACGAATATACAAGCACAAGGAGGTTTTCAAAACTTACTGGTTTGGCTTTCTGTGTGTTTTTATTCTGTGCTGAAAGGTTCACAGGTGGAGGATCAATGACAGATCCTGGGAAGAGCTGAGCCAGTTCCACACTAATAGCCGCAGACACGGCCTCATTCGGTGGGGTGAGAGGAGGCGTCATGAAAAGCGGTGTAGTTTTAGGGGTGGGCGGGATGACGTCAGAGGGGTGGATGAAGAAGCCTGGGGCAGAGGACGGGTTGGATGGCACAGAGTTGACAATGCCTGATGCTGCGGTGGCTGCCGCTGAGGTGGTTTGGTGAAGTTTGGCCTCCAGCTTCGCCTTCTGTTTCAAGAGATAACCAATTACATACAGTCATAAAGTACTGAATTAATCGAGACATCAAGATTAAAATGAATAAAGAATGTATTCATGTATGACCTGCTGCTGGAGTTTTAGAAGCTGTTGCTGCTTCTCCTGAAGAACTTGAAGCTGCTGTTCGGCAGACACCATTGCATGAGACAGAGACTGCAGGGCCACCTGTGCAGCTGAGCTAAGGGCCGTTGACGCCTCACCAACCGTCCCAGCAGACAGCCCTGTCATTGTGGGTGTCACACCAAAGGTGCTCACTGTAGAAGATCGTAAAGGGAAACAGGCTTTAACACTAAAGGTGCAGTCACATTTACTGGTGCTCAGCAAAATTTTTCATGCAAAATTCAATAATTTAAATAGAAATCAGATCAAGTTTCACATGACTGTCAAAAAGTTTTTACAGATTTCAGGAGTTGCTTGCTTGGCTGCTTGGTTTGAAAGTGAGATTTGTGTGAGCTGTGCTTCATGCTACACTAGTTTCAGCAAGTGACCACACCTTAAAAGATGAGGTCCATGATGACACACAGTTAGTGGTAAAATAAACAAGATGTGAAAGAGGAAAAGGAAAGTGGGATATATACCGGTGAACATACTTGCATCATCCCTCTCAACCCTGGTGCCATCACTGGTGGAGACGCAAGTAAAGTGCAGCGGTTCGACCTCCAGCAGGCCGGTTAGAGCAGTAAAACTGCCCTCTGCCGCCCCACTGCTGTTCACCTTCCCATTACCTGACATTAGACCCAAAAACCATTAAATGTTTGTCTTTCCAATTTTTATATTTATTGATGAATGTAAGTGCATGAGGGAAGAATGCATTGGCACACCTGAGAGAATATCGGACAAGTCAATCTCATCCGACTGGACCCCAATGCTGCTGTTGTAGGCATTCTTACAGGAAGACCCGCTCACCTCCAGGTCAAACAGTACTGGGTCAAATGGAGACCCATACAGACCATATCTGAACAGAGATGACCATGACAAAATTTCATTTCCTTAAAACGATCACTTCTACATGCTCAGAAAAAGCTTTTTTGAACAAATAAATAAAGCTGACCTGGTCTGCAACAGCGCCTCAAGTGGAGTCAGGCGGTCTTGCAGCTGCCGAGAGACAGCAGTGAGCAGAGAGGCGCAAGAGGTACTGCAGCCGGCCAGGTCCTCATCTTTCACATAATTTAACAGGACAAAGTACCAAAAGACAGATCCTGAAGGACAAAGAAAGACAGGAACACAAGCGTTTTAACATTTTAAATGAAATAAGTATAAGTTTTTTTAATACTTAAGAAGTTAATACTTTAAGTATTGTTTAATAAATAGTTTAAATTTTTGGAACGAAACAGTCTCATCACATAACAAATATTAAAAGGCACTATACATTTACAACTATAAAAAAAATTACCTCCTGTGGCAGCAGCAGGCAAATAAGGCATATATTAAATAAATTACCTCCTGTGGCAGCAGCAGGCAAATAAGGCATATTATCCAGAAGAGCTTTAAACAGAGCCTGGCCAAAACCCTGCTGACCGGGGTCTCCTTTACCGGTACTAAAATGTGAAAGACATTTATCCATTAAGCTTAATGAACAAGACACCACTGTATCTGCACGTTAACTGGACAGTCCAGTTCATCAGTTCTACAATGAGACTATAATAAGACTGAAGATCAGAAAATAGTGAGGCTGCAAACTCACCTAATACAAAGTGCAAGAAAGCGAGAGCATTTATGAGCTATACTGCGTCCAGCCTCAAAGAAACATGCCCTGATGATGTCTGTCAGCCGTCTCCTAGTTTTAGTCAAAAGCCCCTCCTTTCCCTCTCTCAAACTAAAGGACAAAGGATTATAAAATTCATTAAAAGAGGCAAAAGATAAAACTGAAAGACTAAAAATGCAGACGCACAGTGAAGCCTCACCTGCAGGGTCCGTTGGAGTAAACCCCTGCCAGCCAGCAGAGGATGTCCAAAATGAGACTCTGACAGTGTTCTGAACTCTGCCCGTCTTCTCCACGCTTACACAAACCTCTTAGCAGCTTTTCATGGAGCTCAGGAAACTGAAGCATTGCACAGCGTTGCACTCTGGGAAATAAAAGCAGACAGACAGCACATTCAGACAATGGACTGGCTGTTGTATTCCTTAAAATGCATCACTGAAACAGGGTAATAATTGCTTTCCTAATGTGCAAACTATCACATACATACACTACCGTTCAAACACTTGAGTGTCAGTAAGATTTTTTTTTAAAGGAAATGTATATATTTATTCAACAAGAATGCATTAAAGTGATCAAAACTGACAACAGAGACACTTTTATTTTAACAAGAATTTTTTTTTTTTTTTTTTTCAAATGCTGTTCTGTTGAACTTTCTATTCAGGGATTCCAGAAAAAAATGTATCAGTCACCACAAAAATATTAAGCAGATCTACTGCTATTCAACATTGATAATAAGAAACTTGAGCACCAAATCAGCATATTAGAATGATTTCTGAAGGATCATGTGGCACTGAAGACTGGGGTAATGGCTGCTGGAAATTATGCTTTGCCTTCACAGGAATTAATTATATATTAAAATATTTAAAAACAGAAAACAGTTATTTGTAATATATCAGAACAGTTTTTACTGTATTTTTGACCAAACAAATGCAGCTTTGGGGAGCATAAGAGACAGAACACTAAAAATCTTACCAACTTCAAACTTGTGAATGGTAGTGTATAGTACATGTATCTCTTACCGTTCTTTTGGTACAGACGTTTTCCTAAATCTCCTAACTGTGACAGACACTTCCTGGAGCAAGTCACAGCCCCGCAGGTTATCAGGCTTTTTAGGGGTAGACTGAGGATCAGCTTTAGACGTGGAGGCCTTTTCCTGAAAAGGAGAGCGATTTTATGAAAATTATAACTGTCATCATTTGGCCTTTACCTCCATGCAAAAAACACAGATCAAGTGAAGAGTTATATCTTTTATGAAGCAATGCAGCTACACAGCCACCAGAGGTCTGTATAGTAGTTAGACAACTGAATCTCACCCACAAACCAGCACTCAAAGCTATGACGTCAGTGTTTGCAGAAATTAGTGTTTTGAAAACGCTTGAACAAACACCAAGGATTACACGCTTTAGTTTAAAAAAAGCAAAAAAGTCAATTACAGTTCAAGTCAGTGTTTGTACTGTACCTTTGTGGCCTGAGCCCTCTGCAGCAGGGATGAGAGCGAGTGAGCTTTACTACTGTGAGGTTTGGCTGAGGGCATCCGCACCACCGGCCTCAAGCTCTCATCCAGACCTTTATCATTCACTGCTTTAATGTGCACCAAGAACGAACGATATTTTCCCCCTGCCATGCCTAGAAAGGGGAATGAAAAGGAAAATGACGATTTCATTTGTTCTAAACATAAGAGAGATTTACAACAGAATTCAGGACTATGCCATCAGTTTTAATGTGCATAATTACATCTCATTTACTAACACCTAAATTACTTTATTTAAAGGTACAATCAGTATTTTTTATGCTGCATATTCATGCCAGTTAAATACTGTACGCAGCTCTGCACTTGTTCATAGCTGTGTTTCTTCACTGTTAGTTTACTGGCACACTGTTGGGGGCAAACCTTTGAGGAGTTTGGGACTTGTAAGACTCAGCATCCCTGCGTGTCCAGACAGATCCAGTCCACTGGACAACCACACCGGCCCACACAAGATATCATCTTTGTGCTCCTGCAGGAACGGACACAGCCTGGAGCCTGAGACAGATAGAGACGTATTATTAAAAAATGCTGACAGATGTTAGCATAACAGGTGAACGTTTTCAGGTGGTCAAGATGGCTTAATCATCAGGACTCTTACCTGGCGCCTCCTCGATGTCCATGAACTGGATGTCCTCTGAGAAATCGTGCAGGTGAGATTGTCCATTCTTCTCTCCATTTGAGTGCAGGACATGAGACAAGGGGAAAACAATCTGCCTGTCCACTGCTGTCTCTGCAGTACAAAGCGTTACACAACAAAAATTAATTTGGGGAAAAAAATCGGACCAAACTAGCCCACGGAATCTAAGGTATCTTTTTCTGCTTAAGACTGACTCACCATTCACTTTGCCCAGGCCTGGTGCTTTGTTCTTCAGCAGTGTGACCTGGATTTGTGGGATGTTAGTAATACTGCTGTTTAGCACAAACTTGAAGTCCACATGTCCAACCATGCAGGCTTTGGGCAAGACCAGCTCGAACACGTGCTCGTCCCAACTGGAGCTGAGAGAGAGATATTACACAATATTTATATTTGATCTATTTGTGTGTGAGATACTAGAAGAACAACACATAGCTGAAAAAACCTCTCAGCCAATCAGATTTGAGGACCAGAAACAACTGCTATATAAATAAATATATGTATGTATGTGTGATTTTAAAGGGGTCATGAACTGCCTTTTTTATTATTTTGTACTGTTCTCTGCAGTCTACTAATAATGTAATCAAGATTTTTACATCAAAAAACATCATAATTTAGAAGTAATAGGCTATTTTCTGTCCTGTTTTGACCCCCTTCATTGGAACGCTCTGTTTGAATAGGCGTGGCGGATTCTAGACTCGGAAGTAAACACCCACTGCTATGATTGGCTAATAGTTGTGTATGTTTGACAGCCTACATCCTTCATGGATGGGCGCTGCTATGATTTAGGTTAAAAAAAGCATAAATACACAGTACATATCAAACGATCTGTAATAACAGACAAAGCAATAGTGACCAAAAAACGTCTTTTAGATTCAGTCTTTCTGAAAATCCTGCGTCGAATTGTGCCTTGTTTGTAAACGAATCCGCGGTAAAATGAAGTGAACAAAGGACCAAGTTCTTACTGACATGGCCTGCAACTTCATTAAAAATAAAATTCATCCATTCTTTCCCAATGTTGGGATCAGAAGGAAGGCTGTGTTTTTCCATAACTTGGCAATGAACAGCATCTTGTTGTCTTCGATCCATCTTTATCTTTTGATTTCTGCGTAGACTTGCGTTTGCCTCTCTCGTTATTTAAACTACATGCGTGAAACTGTGGGCGGGGCTAAACAGGCAGTGCTGAAGAAGCAGGCGTTGATCTTCAACAGTGGTGGTATTTAGTTAGCCACACTATTACGTCATAAAGTGGCACATTCCACAACCTGTCGTTTTGGCAGATTGGCTTCAATATAAGCTGTTTTTAGACTAACGAGAAAGTTTTGAGTTCTGAAACTTACAGCATGTTTTATAGTACAGTGACCTCTAATATGCCAAAAGTTTCTCAGTTAACTACAACTGTTTTCATACATACATGATCATGTGTGTACTTGGGTGTATGCTGTATGAGGGACAGTGTAGGCTGTTTGTGAATGCACACCTGTCACTCTGTAGTTTCCAGGTGCGTGTGTGTTGCGCAGCATCACCGTGATGTTGCTGGTGAAGGTGTTGCGGATGCCGCCTTTGCTGCTGTTCTTGCTGCACCTCCACCCAGCAAGGGGGCACTGTTGCCGAGAAGCGTGGCGTCAGCGTTTCAAAACGTGTTAGTTCCACCAGAGATGAAAGTCTTTCTACGGTCAATGGCTGGTCCACTAGGAGGTCAACTCCTGCCAAAAGAGACACCGCTTACTATACTGAACACTTCTACAAGTATGAAGCAAACCACCATTTTACTGCTAGTGAGATGTACACAGAGAGAAAATGCAACATCAGATGACACAATGAATAAAGAAGAACACAGAGAGGAACATTTCCCAGAAAGCTCACATGGGCGGTTTTAAATACACAAAATCCAATTCAGCAGGACCAACTGATTTCTTAAGGCTTTGATGTGAGGTAGCTGAAGTTGCAAATGAAATAAACCATTTTATCCCCTGCTTTATGTCGGACAGACACAAAACACACCAAGTTTAATGTGCTTTCATGTGTCACTCACCTGTGATACCTGGGCTTGAAGGATTTGATGTGGGCTTTGCTCCGTCCAGTAGTTGCTCTGCCCTATTAGACAGGGGGCCGTCGACAAAAATGTCGGCGTCATCGATATCATCACACACACCTCCAATTTGAAGGAAATGAAGCTCTCCACCTTCATATAGGGAAACAAAAAACTTATTTGGCCGAGTGCTCAAGCTTCAGAAATTAACTTTGAATGACATTTAAATAATTGCATCAAGTGACTTGCCATCAAGTGAACACTAAATGGTCAAATACCTTCATATATAAAAAAAAAATTAAATAAAAAAAAAACGTACTGGCACACCTTCATCAACAAACCACACAATTTATTTATTCATATGCATATCAAGGATGGTAGGCACATCATACTTAGGGTTAAAAGGCTTGTTCAGCTCGCTAACTGCAAGTACGTCTTATATTAACAGTGATTTTAGTCTTAATCAAACTACTCATTAACAAATACAGTGACGGACAGCCAAAAAAAACAAAAGTGAAAGGCAGGGGTGGAATTCCCCTATTCTCCCCTTTTCTAATAGATGTGATAATATTTTTTTCTTGAGCAGCAAATCAGCATATTAGAATGATTTATGAAGCATCATGTGACACTGAAGTCTAGAGTAATGACTACTGAAAATTCAGCTTTACCATCACATGAATAAATTATATTTAAAATGCATTCTCAAAAACACACAATAGCAAATCTGGCATTAATAGACCAGAGCAACAGATTCATAAACCTTACTACTGTGCTTAATTTTAATTCAGCCAGTAAAAAGGGCAATACAAATCATAAAACCAGTAGTGGCAATCCTTGACTCCCCAAGGTCACTTCTCATGGATGCAAGCGACACAGCGGCCATATTTATGAGTCGGTTGAGCTCACTATGGTTAATGAGAACCTTACTGGTTACCATAGCGATGAGGTATGTGTGGGCAGCAAGCTAAACTGAAAGAAACAGTGAACTTCCACGCCTCACATCTCCTTGTTGGTGAACAACACATGAAGAAGCCAGTAATAAGTTGAAGCGCAAATAAATGTCAATAACTTGCTTACCTTTTGTGCAGGCACACAGCCGGTCAGTGCCTGAGCAGTAGGTAACAGAGACAAAGGGGTCCACCTCCTCTGTCCCATCTTTCTTGGGTGGCTCCACCTTGGCCAGCACCTCTAGGGTGGACAAGTCTAGAATCATGATGTAACCCGCCTGTGTAGTCACCACCAGGTGTCCAAGTCCAGCCACCTCTCCTCTCTTCTCCTTCCCAGCGGCAGTTCCCATGCTTGGGCCAGCTGTCACTGCAGATGCAACCATCCCTGTGCCATTTTTGAGCCCTGAAGGTGTCGACTCCTCAGACGTTTCCTCTCCATCATCCTCTCTGCCATCCAGCACATCTGGCGGCAGGAGGAGGAGAGAAGTGACAGCATCCCGTGGGTCACGAATCTGCTGCACCTTCACTGGTTCTTCCTCCAGGGTCACAATGCGGGTGTAGTAATTCAATTTATAGAGTGCAAGGTATCCGCCACCACCACCACTGGCCCCTAGAGGTCTGGAAGTATGGGGCTGCTGCTGGTCATGAGGGGGCAGGATGAGAGGGGTCTGTGGAGGAGAGGAGCCCGAGTGGGCGTCATGGCCATTGGCCAGTGTCTGTCCTTTGCGATGGCCACAGAGGGCCGAATGCAGACGGTTAAGTGTGTTTAACACCTCCACTTGATTGATAGCGCTAAGGGACTCTACGGAGCACGGTTGAAGACCAACTAACAAGTGTAATCCATCGCTGCAGGGCGTGATTGAGTCAACGTACAGGTTCTCTTCCTCCAATGCTTTTGGCAACCGCAAGCACTGCACCAGAGAGCCCGGCCGTGGAGCCAGAGAGCTCCACTTTTCCCCATCCAGAGGTCCGAGCCCAGCTGCCGCATCAGCAAACTGCTGGATATATGTGATGGGAGGGTCCTGCAGCAGCAGCTGCTCATGCGAGTCAAACTCCATCTCGATAATCTGCGGGACAGTGAAGCCCTCCTCGTGAAGCCCTTTGCTCATCAGGTTGTTCATCTGGGTGAACATCTTCCCTGAAGACTTCTCATCTGCTTCCTTGATGCTGTACAGGAGTAGTACAGGCATAGTCCTATGCGCAGGGGTGGCTGGTGGTAGGTTTGGGGAGCCCAGGTCTGTGGGGAGATTACAGGACCCGATCTCCATGGGACCCTGGTCCAGAGCAAGCCCCTCAGGGGCAGCAGTCCTTACTGGGCTATCCATGGAGCGTCGAGACGGAGGGGGACCTAGTGGAGAACTAGCTGCTGACCTGTAGCTTAGCAGTCCGCCGGCCAGCAGGCAGGGGAAGGGAATGTTGTGGTGCTCGGCTGGCCTCTCCTTAGCCTTGTCAGCTTTTGGGGGGCCCAGTGAGTGCGGGGGGTTGGCCCCCAGCTCCTCCAGGTCTTTAACGGTGTCCTCCAGCACACTGGCCACCACCTCCCACTGCAACTTCTCAGGCTGCTGTAGGACACTGAGAGCCGTGACTCCCAAACTCACCTCCATTGTCTCTTTCTGACCCAGTGGGCCTACACATATGGAAAGCAGGAGAACGATAAATAATGCGTTTATTGACAACACTGAGTGCAGATATGAAAATTAAGTGTTGAATAAACTTTATTAATACATGAAAATACATTTTCTACTTTTTACCTGTGACCGACTCTGATCTGGAATGCTCTTCGCTGTCCGAGTCCTCTATCTGGTCATCACTAGGAACAAAAACACAGGAAATGTTCAATAAACACAATAACAGAGGAAGACATCTTAAAATAATTTGCCACAAGTGTGTATAAGTAGGTTTAGAACCTGTCCCCCTCTAGTTTGGGTAAGTCAGAGCAGCAGGTGGCCTCCTCTAGCCAGGAGAGTGTGGGCCTTCGTGATTCTGTGCCTGTGAGACTCTGCTGCTCACTGCTGGACAGGATCAGCTGCCTCAAGATAGCTGGGTCATATGGGTTCACCTCAAACTTTAAATGCACCTGCACAAGTGAGAAAAACGTTGAGACAGAGCACAGAGATTTAGGTGTACTGTGTCTTTCTCATCCACTTTAGAGAGTGATAAACATAGTGATGAACAACAAACCTTCATAAGCTTCAAAACATCCCAGATGCAAATCTTCCCCCTTTTGGTTGCCGTAGCAAGGAAATGAGGGCAGCTACCAAACCCATAGCACACGATTTTATCTGAACCATCTGCACTGGGAAACTGGGCTGGGCTGGTGGCCAAGGTGACGGATAGCGGAACGTTTTGGGTGTGCTCCCCTTTCACGAACGGACAGTTGGGCGAGTGGCGCTCATGCTCAGACCTAAAAAAGTATCAGATGTTTTATCGGAATGGTTAATAGCAATAGGAAGGCCTTCATTATGGTTCATGTGAGAGTGAGTGAGACATTGCAGCCGTGTTTTATTGGGGTGCTTCTCACCAGGGCTCATCTGTAGGTTCCCAGCACACTAAACACACGCTGCAGGTGAAGCACATGGCCCGGTCATCACCTGTGGATGCAGGCTAGAAGGAAGAAGACAGAGCTGTTAGCACCATCCACAGTGCAAAGAGATGTTCAAAGACCTGATACAAGAGGACAAAGACGACACATTATATCACACTATAAATGCAATACCCAGAAGCAAAAGTCAAAGAATGACCCGAATGAATGCTCTGATAAGCACTTTCAAATTTCTGTATGCGGGAACCAAATTTGATCTGCTCTTCAACATGTTGCATTAGCACAAGTCTTTACATGAAAGACTCCTTAACTTAAACCAATACATTTGGTATAACAGTTTAAAAAGATTAAAGTCCACCTAGACGGTCAGGGCAAACCTTAAAATACATTTCAGTTCATAATTAATCATGTTTTCCTGTTTCGCAGAATGTCCCTTTGCTGTGGCATCACCCTTTCATCCACAACACAGAGGCACTGTTCTCCCTTCGCTCTGTTCGGTTGGCATGACAACAGGGTAAGAGGAGTAGTGTGGTCTCCTTGGTTACCAGCGCAGCTCAACCCTCCTTGGCATGCATGGTGACTCAAGTAGAGACAATACATCATGTACCAGAGCATCATCGGGAATTCCCTAATATTATAATAAAACTAAAAGTGAAACCTAATGGCCTGAAAATTTTTTCATTGTTGTTGACCCAGTTCATGTCTGTTCAAAATGATATCCCTTTCAATAGTGATACAAACAGGCTTTCACAATAAGTCAGTGGCCATCAAGAGGAATCATTCAAACAGCGAAAAAAAAAAAACCACATGGCAAGCAAAGCGAAGAGGACCTTAGCAGAGAAAGCCAGGGCAAAATTTAAAGGTGGCAGTCAATTTGGAAAGAATCATTGACATGGTGATGAGACAAACCTGGTGATAAAAGCCTGCCTGGGACATGGGATCAGGCTGAGCCCACCTGTAGCCAGTATGAGGCCAGGATGTGAACGTCTCTCTCCTGTTAGCTTCACTGTACATCAAAGACCTGCAAATATCACACATGCACTCTTAAGTCAAACAATCTTTGGTGGTAAAGAGGCACAAACAGTACTTCAAATCAGTCTACATCCTCAAATTTAAACTAGTTTTTTACACTTTCTGTAGAAAATCTGAGCGGTGCTTGCACATGCTGCCACCACAAATATAAGGTGTTCTGAATGTTTTTCAGTGTGTTTTAGTATGGTTATGTAAGGTGTGCTGGGTGTTTTTAACAGTTTTTCCATAATGGACCAAGCCAAATTACCCTATACTCCAAATCTCAATCATGTACTGGTTTCCAGATATGACTTGGGTCCATTCATCAACATAAAAGTCTTTAATTTTTTCACCCACTGTCCGCAAATGGCAAATGGAAATGGAAAAGTAATAGCACAATTCTCAAGCTGCACTATTTGAGGTATAATTTACAATTCTGAATGCTGTTATGCTATCAAAAATAATTCAACAAACACTGAAGTGCCTTGTCTTGAGTAGTTACCTGTCTACAGAGCGCCCTGGTCCAACACCCAGCTCTGGCCTGCCACTTGGTAAGAGGTAGGAGAGTCTGTCCATGACCGAAGAGGCGACCGTCAGGGCTGCAACATTCTGATTCAACTTTTTCAACTCATTCACGATGGCACTCGTTACCACCTTTAGCACATGATGAGGGAGATGGAAGGTCACGGTTGCCCACTGGAAAGTGAGAAAGATGTAGGGTAACATTAAATTTCAACAGCATTCACAGCAGGAAGGCATGCAAGATGGTGTTAATAATAGGCCTACATCTTTTATAGGAGCTTGTAAGAGCTGCAAATACTTGAGGATTTTCTAAGTTCAGCTGCCTCATTTCAGGCCAAGTGTTTCAATATTTTTTTAAACTGAAATGTCTGAACAAGTCTAAACAAGCTTGTTCACAACAATCCTGGCTTATTTGAACTTTCCCTCTCATTTAGAAAAACTTCCAATGTTCAAACATGAAATAACCTGATACACAATCGGTGCTCTTTCAAAGAGCCAGGAAAGTTCCAGAACCCGGTGCAGTGGCCTGACAGGGGTCAATGGAGGGCGGAGAGAGAAATCGATCACCATAGCTGACGCCCATTGTTACACCAGTGCAATCTGGTTGTCTCCCAAATTACAGAAAAAAGGGTGCCTGGATGACTACACATGGGAACATTGCACTTACTTTAATTTTTTTAACCACATGGGACTGATGCCGTGGTCCACTGCGAAACTGATTAACAGGACTGCAGTAATATGCTGATAGCTTGGAGGACGCAGGGGAGAAACATGCCATCATTATTAACTGCAGAGGCCCATTTATTTAGAGACTCACAAAGAGAGTGCTGATTTAGGATCAGTTTTGTTCCTCCAATCTAGATGAATATGACTCATGTACAGAAAACAGATCCTAGATCAGCATTTATGAGAGGTCCTTATAAACGCACCATGTAAATAAAGGAGCCGAAGACTCCCAGTGTGATAACCGATGCTCTTGTTTTCTCATTACACAGATGCAATCTGTATGTACTATACACAAAAGACTAAAGAAATCTCTGCTCTCTGTCCACATGCTTGCATCTGGTAGAGCCTGCAGCAATGAGAGCTTAAATTGGTACTGTTATTGTATTATTACTAGCACATTATTTTTACAAATTTTTAAATAGTTAATTTAATTTTACAAACAATTAATACACTTTTTTATTGCATTTTACTTTATTTTGTAGTTTATTTATTTAATTTGCAATTATTTTTATATTTGTTGTATACTGTTTATTGCTATTGTTTTTTATTATTACTGGCACAATATTTCTATTTATTTATTTATTTTTTATTAAATTTATGTAAAACTATTCTGCCGATTATTATACCAAAAGAACACTTTGAAACTAAAAATTACTCTTGAAGGGGAACAAAATGGCACTTGAGAGGGAAAAAATTGGAAGCAATCCGTTTAGTAAATTTGTGCTGCAGAGAATCCTGTCACATCTAATAATGTGTTACTCTTTAAACTGAGTGTTTCTCTCTGCTCTTCACTTTGCATTTTTACAGTAGCAGTCGTGACAGTATATATAAAGACAGAGGGAGTCTTAAGATGGACCTCAGCTTTGACAGATTTCACTGGCACAGCTGCATTAGTGGGAGTCTTTGATCATCCTCCTGTTACTGCAGGGCTACTGATACACCTCAGAGCTCTGCCGCACCGCTGTTCAATACAGCCTGCGTGTGTCTGCACAGATCAGTCACTGTGAGGATGTGTCTCATGAATAATCTATACTCTGTAATGCTACATGACTCAACTATTTTTGCTTATTAACAAACACACACACAGTCAGAGTGCATTACATCAGCAAACATGCACCACACACACTGTGCCACAAGGTTTTAATCCAACTTTATGGGACCCACAAATTCAAGAAAGGAAAAGAAGCTTGCCAGAAGCTCTGCAGCACTGAAACATGACGCCAAATCCCAGCACTGCACAATAATGAATGAATGGCCAATACTACCAGCGTGTGTGTTTGTGTCAAAGAGACAACCAGTCCTGTGCCTGAAGAGCACTTTAAGAATATGAATACATTTGAAAAATTCTTGATAGGACAGAATATGTTTTCTATGGAAGTCCGTTTCTGCTTCAGATTAAAAAAAGGTAACTAAGCAATGAAGCTGTAATTAGGAAATAACGTCACAATTGCCAGAAATTAAGCAACAATGAATTAAGATATGAAGTTGTATTTGTGAAATATCTTCTCACAAAAAAATGCAATTGTGAAATATATAAGACTTAATTGTAAAATATGATATCCCAAATGTATAAAATTGCAAAAAAATGATGCCCAGAAGATATAAAATAAAAAAATCAATTCCGAGAAATAAAATTACAGTTGTAGCTTTAAAGACGTAACTGAAGGTGCATTGTGAGATAGTTTTAATTGTGTGCTATAAAGTCACATTTGTGAGCTATAACGTCAAATTATTAGACATGTTAAAAAAAAATAGATACATACAATCGCAATTGTAAGATATTATTATACTCTGTGGTTACAAAAACATTATAATGATTAGAACAGTGAGATGACTTATGAATGATGCATTCACCTTCCTGTTAGACTCACCTTTGCCACTTTGTGATTGGCCGCCGTCTCATGTGAGGTATTCTCCAGGCCTTCTTTGAGCTGGGTGAGAAAGAGATCGTAGCCCTCTGTGTTGGAAACATCCACCTTCTCCATACATGCATACAACATCTGCTGGGCCTGCAGGGGAACACGGGGAACATTGTATTTCACGTTTGCCACTTATTCAAACCTCAAAGGTGCAGAATATAAGCAATAAGTCATTCATCTATATACAGAGCGGAGCACAAGGCAGTCCATCACTGTTAAAGCAACTGCACCGTGATGGCCTCTCCTCATCGAGTCTGTATTTTCTCATGTGGATTTCAAATGATAGTGTTGAAGTGTTATGCCATTAGACTGCTTCAGATTATTAAGGGATACTGATCTCAAAGGACCAATAGCACAGGAGTGATGGTACTTTCTACTGCAGGAAACATTAGTTATTACAGAACCAAGACCGTAAAGATGTTACACAAGATTACTGTTTCGTATAAGTGCTGCTCCTCTAAAAATGTCTATTCATCAAAGAATCCTAAAAAACTGTATCAGGGTTTCCACAAAAATAGTAATCAGCACAACTGTTTTCAAAAGTAATACGAAATGTTACTTGAACATCAAATCAGCATATTAGAAAGATTTCTGAAGGATCATGTAAAGGATCACTAAAATTACATAATTAAAATGGATTAAAAATTAAAACTGTTAATTGAAATAGTACAATTATTTCATAATAATACCATTTAACTATTTTTTATCAAATAAATGCAGCTCTAGTCATCATAAGATACTTCAAAAACAATTCTTACCGATCTCAAACCTTTGAACTGCAGTGTACTTTTAGACTAACCGGGGTTACCCTGATTCGAACTTATGAATCTAATTACACACAGAATCAGTCTTTCTTCCATTTCATGTTGATTTGTAATGACATTTTATGTAAAACCTCCACAGGGTCAACACTGAAAATTGTGTACCCGAGCACATCATGACGCCTCTTTTTTGATGCTTCAGAGTTCAATGCACTGGGTAACACGGTCACAAATCGTTAAAGGGCTTTAATACGCAGTGTGTCTTTTACCGAGTGCTCAGATGGAAGCTCACGCCTTACATTATTCACTACCTCTCAAGCACATCACAGAGATTTTCAGCTGACGTTTCAAACAATACTGCTTGGCTCCACCTAGAGATTTCCAACTATTTATGCTATTTTTGTGTGCCTAGAAACTCTAGTAACAACTCATAAAAACGGCATGACGGCAATGTAATTTCAGACAAGTACACAAAATGAAACAACGCCCCAGAGATTAGAAAGACTGAATATAAAGGTATTTAACAGTCTTGTATGAACATGTTCTGTCTCATTAATTTTACCATTTCGAATCAGTTCCATAAAACAATAAGCTAATCACAATCAACATTATGCTATTGGAAATCCTATATAAACAGATTTACTTCCAGTGCTGCGGTGATGACTCATGTTTACACTTCAGTTCTCACATTTCACCGTACATGTTTATGAATGGCCTTTCTGAACAACAAGTTTAGTCACATGACTCAGGCACTTCAGTCTGAGACTATGTTAACTCATGTGACCTAGCAGAACAGATTTGGCTCCCATGAGGAACAGCTCATGGCCTGCAGAAGTTTGTTTTGACATCAATAGCCTCAATTGTGTATTGGAAAATATTAGGGCTGCCACTAATGACTTTTTTATTTCGATTAATCATATCGACTAATTTATCGATCAATCTAAACGATTAATTACCCACACAAAAAAGTAGACTGCAAGAATGACAACATATCCATGTGTTCTAGTCTACTACTAATAAAATTATAATCAAAAAACACTTTTAAAGGAGTATTTACAGAATTTATTTAGGAGAAAAACGTAAATGTGCAGTATTTCTGAATGCTTTTTTAAAAAAAAATTTATAAAATCAATTAATTGGAAATGCTTTTGAATATTAAAAATGAATGGAACCATTAAAATGCAATCCAGAAAATAATGGAAAACAGAATAAAAACTAAAAAAAAAAAACTACTGATAAAACTGTAAAACTCAATTAATTAGACAGGCTTTTTGATAAAAAAATTTTTTATTTAACCATTAAAACAGAGTATAGAAAAATGAGAATGGAAAAAAAACAACTGAATTTGGAAATAAAACGGATTTCATAGGGCTCTATAATTAAAATAATTTTTTTGTGGTAATAAAAATAGATGTAAATGAACAATAGCCTTTAAAATGACTTAAAATACATATATAATAGCAATGAGGAAATAATAATTAGTTCAAATAAAGAAAAGCAAGAAATCATATGGTTTTATTGAGCAAAATTGTTAAAATACATAATGTATTATAAACAATAGAGCTAATGTACATTATGCATTACAACAAAGGCCTGCAGAGGGCGCCAAAGGCCTGAGGATTGTTTTTACACATTAAGGCTGATTTATACTTCTGCGTCGGACCTACGCCGTAGCTTACGCATAGATGCACACCCATATGCCGTAGCCTGACGTGCACCTCTCCAAAAATCTAACAGCGCGTCAATTCTACGCAGACCGCAAGCGCTGTGATTGGTCTGCAAGAACCCCTCCCTCCATATGTACTTGAGTTTTGTGTGTGTTTATGTGCACTTTAATATATTTTAATGTTACA
>NW_015505197.1:2161514-2164804 GCF_001515645.1 Sinocyclocheilus grahami | reverse complement strand
CCCCCCTTCCCTATTAATATAATAGGCCTAATATTACCACCCAAGCAAACAAAAATATTTCTTAAATCAGTGGAAACCGTTACAGTGTTTTCTATCGCAATAAGCGCTTGCCTTCAGTCAATAAAAATCAAATGTAGGTTCTTAATTTGTTTGAGAACTCAAACAAATTGCATTTCATTCCATTAATAGGCACGGCGACATGGCCACATAACCACTTCGGGAGTGCATTATTTATCTAATAATTTTAACGGCCTGGAGTCAATCACACATCAATTGTTCAGATGATTTGTTTCAAGACATTTGTGGGTGTTGAACTAGCTATTTTTTATGCACCTCATCCCAAACCTTCCATTGCAAATTCCAAAACGTCATTTTAGAGCTAATAACAGAGGCTTGAGCCATTGATATGCAGGCTAACGCAGTTATTAATGCAGTCTAACGCAGTTATTAGAGAGCGAGAGAGAGAGAGAGAGAGAGTGAAAGAGAGCAAGAGAGATTAAGTGCATGTGAATAATTGCGTCTGAGTATTCAGCAGCAGCGTCAACTAATAGCGAATCTTTGAACTGCTTCAAGAACCTCGCTACTGAGAAATGTCTTGTAGCTTTTCAGCTGCGAAACTCTTTTATTGAAAAATTTGCGGGACAGCCGCAATGCTGATGACAAGTTTCTGTCCGAGTCTCCCCGTGTGTGCACGAGTACGTGTCTATGTGTGTGTGTATGTGAGAGAGAACGGGAGAAAGAAAGCGTGATTTCCGTACATAAAAAAGGTTGAAGACATGGAAATAGGTTGTCAATTTTACCTTATTGTTTGTTACATTTATTTGCTCAATGTCTTCTGGGGTTTTGGTTCTTTTACTGCTGTAGATATCCCATAGTATAACAAAAATATTATCTCTCTTCATTGTGTTTGGGCCCTCCCTGGACGAGCAAGCACAGGCACGTGCCTAGAATGCCTATGCGTAAATGCGGCCCTGTACATGCATGTAAATAATTAAAGCGCATATATTGTATTAGAACTGCATCGCACATAATTATTTAATTAAATCGTAGCGTTTGTGAATTTACAATTATGCTTAATTATTTTTAAATGGGTCTAATATATCATGCAGCCTTGGAAAACAGACTAATAATGTGTTTTATACATTCTCGTCTGTGAAATACGCCACTTCCGGTATTTTGCCGGGTTGTCGACGCGAGCAAAATGAAGTTGAGGATTTTTAAAAATCGAATAGTCAAATAAAATCGAAGAATCGCGACAGCCCTAGAAAATATCATCACAGACAAATGCACATGTAAGATCAAAACAGGATTTCAGGCATTCTAAGAATGATATGCATGCCACTGCCATATTTTGATTTCTAGTCTCTTTAAAACATGGGCACTCAAAGAAACGCAGACAGTGGATTCATTAAAATTAGTTTCAATTTCTTATTATCTACAGTGCTGTTTAAAAGTTTGGGGTCTGTAAGATTTTTGTTTTTGTTTTTGAATAAAGGTTCAGTAAATACAACAATACCATGTGAAATATTATTACAATTTAAAATATAAGTTTTCTATTTTAATATATTTTAAAGAGTAGGCTTATTTATTCCTGTGACGGAAAAGCTGAATTTTCAGTAGCCATTTCTCCAGTCTTCAGTGTCACATGATCCTTCAGACATTATTCTAATATGCAGAAGACGTGCTTTGGTGCTAAAGAAAAATTTCTTCTTATTATAAATGTCACAATGTATAAATGTAAATCAACAGATGTGATGCCCAATATTTTTGTGGAAATTATGTAAAAGGAATGTATTGTAAGTCTTTACTGTCACTTTAGATCAATTTAATGCATGTCTGCTGAATGAATGTTACCTTAAAAAAAATCTAACTGAATCAAAACCTTTTAACAGTAGTGTATATTTAATAAAAAAATTCATATAAAGATACTTTTATCCGCTGATAAGGCTGTTAGTCCTAACTAGGGGTGCTCCGATTGATCGGCTACCAATTACTATCGGCCGATAATCATGTTGGGATGATTGAACGGCGGTCTCTAAAAGGCCGATCTCAAACAAACGATCTCATAACTGATGACACTGCCGTGAGAGGTTTGGCATGACATGCAGCGGCACCGTCTAAGTCTCTGTCCGGCACGGGTGAAATAATTATAATGCTGGTGTCTGTGAAACATGTCTGTGAAAGATTGTATTACTGTATTGTGTAAAAAAAATTTTAAAAAAAGAATTGCAATACTGAAAAAGCATTTTCAGTGACAATGTTTGGATTTGAAATCAAACTAATGGATAAATTAGTATAAGAGTATGCAGAGTGCCAGCATGTTTTAAAGCAGCTGTTATAATTCCAGTGCCAAAAAAATAGAATATTAGTTGCTTAGATGATTACAGACCAGTGGCCCAACTTCAGTTGCTATGAAAATCTTTGAGCGATTGGTGCTTAGGTATCTAATTTCTAAAATCGGTCTGGATTCTCACCAATTTGCCTATAAGGCTAATAGGTCGGTTGATGATGCTGTGGCTCTGTGTATCCATTCAATTTTGCAACACCTTGAAGCCCCTAATACTTATGTCAGATTCACTTTTGTGGACTATAAATCGGCATTGAATACAATTATTCCAGTTAAACTTTTTGATAAGTTAAAGCAATTGGGTATTCAACACTCCCTTGCTTTTTGGATTTTTTGCAGAACAGAACACAAGTAGTTAAAATGAATAATATACTTTCAAGTCTCAAATCAATTAGTGTGGGGGCCCCACAAGGCTGTGTACTGTCAACATTATTGTACTCCGTATACACTAATGGTTGTGTTTCACATTGTAAATCAGTGCAAATTTGCAGATGATACTACATTGAATGGTTTAATAACAAATAATAACAAATCGGACTATAGAAGGGAGGTTTCTACACTGTTCGAATGGAGTTGTACTCATATTTTGAAGTTGAATGTCCTAAAAACAAAGGAAATGGTGTTTGATTTCAGACGGAGGACAAATGCTGTTTTGCCATAGACTACTGCAACGTTAAAGTGGGATGACAACCTAAGAGGCATTATTAAAAAATCAGCGGCAAGGCTTTTTTTCTTAAAACAGCTTAAAAAGTTTGGCGTATCTAAAGTTGGTATGTTCAATTTTTATAGAGCTGTCATTGAAAGCGTGCTGACTTTCGCACTTATAGTGTGGTTTGGTAGCTCCACAGCTCAGCAGAGAAGTCAGATTAGTAACATAACTCGGGTTGCTTCGAAAATTATTGGTTGTGATCTTCCCACTATTGATGAGATCTATGTTTCACTT
>NW_015505197.1:2154795-2160951 GCF_001515645.1 Sinocyclocheilus grahami | reverse complement strand
AATCGGACTATAGAAGGGAGGTTTCTACACTGTTCGAATGGAGTTGTACTCATATTTTGAAGTTGAATGTCCTAAAAACAAAGGAAATGGTGTTTGATTTCAGACGGAGGACAAATGCTGTTTTGCCATAGACTACTGCAACGTTAAAGTGGGATGACAACCTAAGAGGCATTATTAAAAAATCAGCGGCAAGGCTTTTTTTCTTAAAACAGCTTAAAAAGTTTGGCGTATCTAAAGTTGGTATGTTCAATTTTTATAGAGCTGTCATTGAAAGCGTGCTGACTTTCGCACTTATAGTGTGGTTTGGTAGCTCCACAGCTCAGCAGAGAAGTCAGATTAGTAACATAACTCGGGTTGCTTCGAAAATTATTGGTTGTGATCTTCCCACTATTGATGAGATCTATGTTTCACTTCAGCAGAAAAAAGGTTTAACAATCCTGAAAGATCCCTTACATCCAGCCAGACACCTCTTTACGATTCTTCCTTCAGGCAGACGCCTTAGAGCAATTAAAACTAAGTCTACACGTTTTTTGAACAGCACTTATTGTAGGATTGTTCATGCTCTTAATTCCTCTGGGTGTCTATGCATCTGTATTTCACTCCTTATAATTGATAGGACATATATAGTTGTGTATGTGTATGTATTTATATATGATTGTACGTTAATGTTTATTATTGCTGATGAGCTCACCAAGCAAAATTCCAAAATAAATAAATAAATAAATGTGTTTGTTGTCAACAGCCACGGATCAGTGGCGGACTCCTGATTGAAAGCTGCTTCCCCTCTCACAAGAGTCACCTAAGAGGGGAATTCCCTCCATTTTAAAAAATGAAATTCAGGCTAGGGCTGTGCGATTAATCGAAAACTACATACACGCGATTTGAGTGCGCGCGATTTCTAAATCGCTTTATAGCCCGATTTTCCGCGCCCCCCGACCTCCCCGCAGTATGCTATCCGAACCAATCAGAATGCAGCGAGCCTAAATGGAGCACGAGAACAGAACAGACCGGGCGGGCATACAAACGTAATGCCAGGTTCACACACTCCGTCTGTGGTGCGTATTTTTTCCCATGCCCATGTTAACAGATCAGAGCGTTCACACTGCTCGCGATTGTGCTCCGGCAGTGCGCTCCAGGAGAGGTGCGTCTGCAGCAGTCATGCTGCGATCGTTTCCGCACGGAGTCTATTTCTGCTGTGCTGCACGCGCTGAAAGTGACAGCGCATTATTCGCAGTAAAAAATAACATGGATTGGCACGGAAATTTCTGCTTCTGCACTGCATACATATACTGTATAGGCCCTGCAGACGGAGTACTGTGAACTTGGCGCAACAAATCTAGTTCAACAATTGAGGCAACGCCACAAAGAGCTCAATGACCAATGCATGGCAAAAAAAAATCCCTGGCCATATGTCTATTCTAGAGACATTTTGTTACACCTTTACTTAGTGATTATTTTGCCTTATGTCTGTTCTAGAGACATGTTACAGCTTTTTGATAAAGCTCTAATTGGTTTTCTTTTGGAAATATGTTTCAAATTCACACTGAATGCATTTATGACTGTAAAGCATGTCTGTGTGTGTCAAAATCGTGATTAAAATCGAAATTGCTAAATTGATCAAAGAAATCGCGATAGTTTTTTTTTTTGTCCATATCGCACAGCCCTAATTCAGGCCCTGAATAAATGTCTAAAAATCCTGATTGGAGTATCAATATAAATAGTTATAAATGATAAAAAGAAGGTTTTAAAAAGATCGGTATCGGCAGATACTGCTTTCTGTGATCGGCCTCAAAAATCCTGATCGGAGCACCCCTAGTCCTAACCAACAATGCTGATGTTGTATATTCCTAATTAAATGCAACAGAACAAATGTGTGAACATGTGATACTATCTAGCATAAGGCTAAACAAATATGTTTGACAGAAATGGTATACACCTCAGCCTGTAAATGAATGATGCAATTCATAAGCAATACTTAATCTCAACAGTCAAAGATGAACTAATGAGCAAACGCTGATATTTCGAACACACACCAGACCCTCAAATGCATGACAAATCAACCATAAAGCTACTACCAAACCTCAACAACCCTAACTGCATCCAATTCAACAAGTCAAAAGACAAATAAAACATGCCCGACATTACCCTCAGTTTCACCAAAACAGACACAAACAACATGATATCTGTGTCAAACTATCCCAGGTTAGTATGCGCATCAGTCTATAAAATCCACTGGTTCTCACACATAAGCGTATGTGGCTAGGGAACGGTGAGAGCTGGGAGTTTTGTTTTCAGAGCATCCTAGGACACAATGGACCAGTCTGACTGCATAGCACTCTTTGTCAGATTGGTTATGCGAAAGCTATATCAACAAGCGTGCTCAAACAACTAACATTTTGCTGAGTTGTAACGTACACAGCATACTAATGACTAGGGGTGCTCCAATCAGGATTTTTGAGGCCGATCACCGATCACAGAAAGCAGTATCTGCCGATACCAATCTTTTTAAAGCAGGGGTGGGCAAACTTGGCCCTTGCAGGCCACTTTCCTGCAGAGTTTAGCTCAAACCCTAATCAAACACACCTGAACCAGCTAATCAGTGTCTTCAAGAGTACTAGAAGGCTACAGGCAGGTGAGTTTTATCAGGGTTGGATCAAATCTCTGCAGGAAAGTGGCCTGGAAGGGCCAAGTTTGCCCATCACTGTTTTAAAGCCTTTTTTTATCATTTATAACCATTTATAGTGATACTCCAATTGGGATTTTTAGACATTTATTCAGGGCCTGAATTTCATTTTTGAAAATGGGGGGAATTCCCCTCTTAGGTGACTCTTGTGAGAGGGGAAGCAGCTTTCACACAGGAGTCCGCCACTGATCCATGGCTGTTTACCACAAACACAACATTTATCCATTATTTTGATTTCAAATCCAAACATTGTCACTGAAAATGCTTTTTCAGCATTGCAATTCTTTTTTTTTTTGCACAGTACAGCAATACAATCATTCACAGACATGTTTAAACACAATAAATATAAGCAACACATTATTCAATGCTTTATATTTACTTCTAGATTTATATATTAAGTTGCTCAAGCAATTGGCAAAACATTTAAACTACTTTTCTTACGTTATCACAAACTTACCATTGACAGAAATAGTCAGCTCTACTGCCTTTTCTTTTGCATTGAAATCTTTGTTACAAGCAATCCTGCGGTTCATAAAGAACTTTGTTTTCCTACCTCCACGAGTGCCATCTATTATTGCCTTCTTTATCTAAAAGTGCTCTTTCCCTTTAAACCTAGCCAAAAAGCCATATGTGTTGACTGAAACACAGTAGACTTTAATAATATGCATTTATGGTGTAATTACTACATTTTCATGCCAATCCATGTTCATATTTACTGAAAACAATGCGCTGTTAACTTTAATGCAGCGCAGCAATAGACTCGGTGCGGAAACGATCTCTGCTCTGCTGCAGACGCACCGCTCATGGAACGCACTGCTTGACCGCAACCGTGTGCAGTGAACACTTTAATCCGTTAACATGAGCGTGGAAAAAATATGCACCAAGTATGCACTGCAAACAGAGTAATGTGAACCTGGCGTTATGTGTGTGTGCTGCGAGTGTGCATGAGCGTACGGTCTCCAGGAGAAGGGCGCAAAAACTGAATGGTTAAACACTGGCAAGAATTTAAAAGAAATGCAATTTATAAACTTTAGTGACTATGTGACACTGCCTCGACTGTGCAAGTGACAATTCCCGTATCAACTGTGCATGCAGCGTGCAGCTCGCTTATAGACAGACACGATGTGGTGATTTGAAGCCATTTGCATATTTTGAAAGAGAAAGAGAGAACCGGCTTTACTGGCAAGATGTACATTAAATATCACATGCGATTTATTGTGCAGCCCTAGCACGTACGGTGATTCACTCATGCTGTTTGTGAAATTACGTCTCACACAAGGTTTTCAAATGACTTCATAAGTTATTTAATGAAGAAATATGAAGGTAAGTACCTAACCTTCAGCATTATAATTATTTCACCCGCGCCGGACAGAGACGGCGCCGCTGCATGTCGTGCCAAACCTCTCACGGCAGCGCCATCAGCTTGAGACCGTTTTTTTGAGATCGGTCTTTTAGAGACCGCCGTTCAATCATCCCAACGTGATTATCAGCCGATAGTGATCGGTAGCCGATCGGTGCCTGTTAAACACGATTGCGGACCCTAAAGAAAATGATTCTATGCAGTTTAAAATGCTGGAAGCATCATTGTTTAGGTTTGCACCCCACAACTACATCAACTATTTACTGACAGTGGCCAGGTAATGCATAGCAACTCACTGATATATCAAGGCAAAGCCCAATATTAAATAAAGAATATACTGTATACATTCTAGGGGTGTCGAAATGAATCTTTTCTACGATGCATCGCGATGCAGATGAGGACAATTCGGTATCGGTTCAGTAATAGACCATAACAGTTTATAACGTACTGACGCTTTTATGACATTATTTGTCATGTTCAGCTTGAAGCGCCGCTGCGCAGAATGATCAGTGTATGACATCAAGTACAGCGAGAGCGATAAGAGAGCAGACGAATCCTTATGCTTACGAATCGCTCTCGCGGTTTATGTCATACACTGATCATACTGTGCAGCGCCGCTTCAAATTGAACGCGCCTAATGGCGGAGGGAGGCGAAGCGCGAGTGCGAGTAATTAAAAATGCTCCAACTACTTTAAAAGCCGACATCTAGGCACATTTCAGCTTTTATGAACAACCTGGTAAGCACAACCTGAAGACGACACACGCTGTGTGTAAATCATGTCACGCACAATAAAATATGCCGAGGGTAATACCACTAACTTGAGAAACCACGTCAGGTACAGTTCATATATCTGACTGCTTGTATTTATTGACAAAATTGTATACATGTGAAGTAAAATAAAAAATTGAGAATGCAGTGCATCGTCAATGCATTGTGATACATCGTGATATCGAATTGAACCGAATCGATGACATGATAATCGTAATCAAACCGAACCGTGAGACCAGTGTAGGTTCACACCCCTAATATATTCACTCAATATCAGGGGTGTACCGGTACACAAATATGACGGTTTGGTACATACCTCGGTTTTAACGTCACGGTTCAGTATGATTTCGGTACAGCAGGGGGGAAAATTTTTTTTTTAAATGGTTTACTGAACAAGTTGCTCTTTCTTTAAATGCATTCAGTTATAGTTTAAATGTTCTTAGTGATAAAAAAAATCTATTTCAACTTATGCTTAAAACTATAGGGAGCCCTTTTACATTATAAGGTTACAATTAGGCCTAACAACTTAACCCAAACTTAAATTTAATTACTATTTATTTTTAAATAGATGATCAACACTCAACTTTAAAAAATAAATAAATAAATAATTGTATGCAAACATGTAAACTGCACATAATGCAGTTTTTAAATTAATTTATAAATAATAAAATGTATAAGCTATTTGTTAAAATATATTCAATTACACAATGGCTGTCATAGCATGTTTCATAACAGATTAATTTAAACATACTGCACATTAAATAAGACGAACAGGTTTAGTAAAATATAATGAGTATATGGTGTAATATTTCGCAAAATGCTCCTCTCTAGTCTTCATTTCTCTAGTGAACTAACAAGCTGTGGACACTGATGACTTGCTGAGGTAAATTAAATGCTACGTGACATTTTATTTCCACGCTGTATTGTTGATGTGTTTCCGTGGTTGAAACACTGATTGAGCAATTACATGAGGCATGAGATGTTCAGTCATGTTTATTCGCGTGAAAACTAGTAGTACAGAGGAAGGAATGATCGCGTTCACTCGCGCTCCGCTCTGCACAAATCTGCGGGGCGTCACGGCTCAGACACAGGAACCGGTGCAGTGCTGAAATTTGCACCCTGCCAGATTATGCACCCCCTAGTATTGGTAGGTTTAGGAGTAGGTGTGGGGGAGGAGTTAGGATTAGTGATGGGGTTGGGATTAGGCAACTTCAACGAGGGGGTGCATAATCTGGCAGGGGTGCTGAATTCGGCACAACACCGGAGCTGATCGCGGCCGCTCTAGTCAGTGCTTGTGTTGGCATTATACCAGCACGTTTCTGAACCGTCCCAGAAGCAGCTCTC
>NW_015505197.1:2145711-2154267 GCF_001515645.1 Sinocyclocheilus grahami | reverse complement strand
AATTAGGCCTAACAACTTAACCCAAACTTAAATTTAATTACTATTTATTTTTAAATAGATGATCAACACTCAACTTTAAAAAATAAATAAATAAATAATTGTATGCAAACATGTAAACTGCACATAATGCAGTTTTTAAATTAATTTATAAATAATAAAATGTATAAGCTATTTGTTAAAATATATTCAATTACACAATGGCTGTCATAGCATGTTTCATAACAGATTAATTTAAACATACTGTACATTAAATAAGACGAACAGGTTTAGTAAAATATAATGAGTATATGGTGTAATATTTCGCAAAATGCTCCTCTCTAGTCTTCATTTCTCTAGTGAACTAACAAGCTGTGGACACTGACTTGCTGAGGTAAATTAAATGCTACGTGACATTTTATTTCCACGCTGTATTGTTGATGTGTTTCCGTGGTTGAAACACTGATTGAGCAATTACATGAGGCATGAGATGTTCAGTCATGTTTATTCGCGTGAAAACTAGTAGTACAGAGGAAGGAATGATCGCGTTCACTCGCGCTCCGCTCTGCACAAATCTGCGGGGCGTCACGGCTCAGACACAGGAACCGGTGCAGTGCTGAAATTTGCACCCTGCCAGATTATGCACCCCCTAGTATTGGTAGGTTTAGGAGTAGGTGTGGGGGAGGAGTTAGGATTAGTGATGGGGTTGGGATTAGGCAACTTCAACGAGGGGGTGCATAATCTGGCAGGGGTGCTGAATTCGGCACAACACCGGAGCTGATCGCGGCCGCTCTAGTCAGTGCTTGTGTTGGCATTATACCAGCACGTTTCTGAACCGTCCCAGAAGCAGCTCTCCAAGGCGTTTATACAGCGATCTGTCATGCCACATCAAAGACTGTCAAAACGCCATTTATTATTTGAATTTCCAGAGAAAAAAAACAACCAAACAAACTGTATTACCAGTTCGGTTCACATGCTTACCGAAATGGTTCGGTATGAATACGTGTACCGTTACACCCCTACTCAATATATATATATTAAAAAATGCATACCTCAGTAACAGGCAGCTCCAGCTGCACCATGTCTTCTGGCTTGGACACAGGAGTCTGGAGAGCAGTGTCCAAAAGAAGGATCCCATTCAAGTCCTTCCTACAGCCAACAGCGTAATCGTCCACAAACAGCACCTTATCCACGGCTGGGAAGTACTGACACCTCACCCGGCCCCCAGGTTTAGCTGTCACAAAACACACATACAACAAGAGAGGGTGATCATTAACATACATGCCAAATAATTAAACACAAGTAAAAAAATATATATATTTTTAGAAACTATATTTGACATGAAGGATGCTGCTTAAATTTTTTTTAATGATTAATGTGTCATTTTATTATACAGTATTTAATAATAAATAAAAACGAATATATATATATATATATATATATATACACACACACACACACACATTAGGGCTGTGCGATATTAAAAAAAAATGCGATATGCGATACCTTATTTAAAAATGCGATATTCGATACGATATTGCTTAAAGTGTGAAAAATCTATTTAAATTATATTTAAAAATATTTAAAAATTTAAATTATATAACCAATTTGTTTCACATTCTTTCTTGGAAAAGAAAGAATCACTACAACTTCTGAAAGTGACCAGCAGTGTTTTAGAATTACATAAAAAGTGATGTCACAAACCAGAAAACGTCATTTTAACATCAACGTGAATGACAAAAAAAATGTATGACACTAATTTTATATCATTGTGACTAGGGCTGGACAATAATTCAATATCAATATGTATCGCGATATAATTTTTTTCAATAACGGTGATATGATTTTTAAACACATTTCCGATATTTCGATATCCATTACCAGTGTTTCCCATACATTGATTTATTTGTGGCGTTTGACTTCGTTGAATAAACATGAGCACTGCATGTTTCAAAATCAAAACACAGCGCGGGTGTTTTATATGAATGTATCTCTGAAGGGAACCGACTGTCTTCAGAATAGTTTAGATGGCATTTTTATCTGATAAAGTAGCGTTCATGAGCGGAGCTGCTTTGTTTACAGCTATTACTGGAGAAACCGCTAGTTCCACCCATAGACTGTATGGTTCCACCGCTCTCACAGCGCCTCCTGCTGGCAGACAAGCAGTTTGCATTTTCAATAATAAACCCATTTCCTGCAACATGCTTTTGTTGTTGCTCTATTTTTTTGTTTTCTGAAGCAACTCGGGGCATGTTTCATACTCGTTATCCCGGTTAATGCACGTTTCAATCTATAAGAATAATCAGCCTACACTACCAGTCAATTCAAAATCAAAACGCGTCGCGGGTGTTTTATATGAATGTATCTCTGAAGGGAACCGACTGTCTTCAGAATAGTTTAGATGGCATTTTTATCTGATAAAGTAGCGTTCATGAGCGGAGCTGCTTTGTTTACAGCTATTACTGGAGAAACCGCTAGTTCCACCCATAGACTGTATGGTTCCACCGCTCTCACAGCGCCTCCTGCTGGCAGACAAGCAGTTTGCATTTTCAATAATAAACCCATTTCCTGCAACATGCTTTTGTTGTTGCTCTATTTTTTTGTTTTCTGAAGCAACTCGGGGCATGTTTCATACTCGTTATCCCGGTTAATGCACGTTTCAATCTATAAGAATAATCAGCCTACACTACCAGTCAAAGGTTTTTGAACTGCAAGATTTTTAATGTTTCTTAAAGAATTATCTTCTGCTCACCAAGCCTGCATTTATTTGATTCAAAATGCACCAAAAGCAGTAACATTTTGATTTATTTTTACACAATTTACAAGCATATATAAAATAAATAGTATTCAGGTACAGAAATTTAATAATTAAAATGTAAAATAACACTGCATTGTGTTCATTGTATGAATTAAATTTAGATTAATCTTTGTTATAGCGGTTTTGTTGTTTGATTAACATTAGTGACATATTCAGCCGCACGTATTTATAGGCTGCGGTCCCTTTAAATCCGACTGCACGGATCCATAATGATACACATCCGATTTCTTTCTCAGCGGTTTACATTCATTTAAAACATAACTGACTGCGTTTACGAGAATGATCGTTGAGACGGGTACTATTGACATAATTCTGTGTGTATGTGTCTGTTCAAACATAAGGAGGAGGAGATGCGAAAGACGAATCAACTCGGTGTTCGTGCGCCGTCTGAAACACGTCTCTCTCTGTGTGTGTGTGTGTGTGTGTGTGTGTGTGCGCGCGTGCTTTGCACGTGTGCGGTAGAACTGAAGAGATGCTGCGCGAGATGCGGCTTGTGCACACGCTTCAGGAGTGAGTCTGTCAGATAGCAAGACGAGACGGCAAAGAGTTTTTTTCTGCAACTTATTGCACAACTCTTTTTAACATCAAGTAATTCTCTGCTATATGCGTCGAACTCAAACTTTGACCTTTTGCAAGGTTTTGACTTAAGTAGCCTTATTATAACGATCCAACCGCATGTCGGCACACGTGATTAACCGCTCACGTGTGATGCGCTCATAGCGCTAAGCGCCATTCACACAGAATACGCTTTTGTGTTGACAAAGATGCGACGCGGGCAGTGGAATAGGTAAAGCATGCAAGAAGAGTGAACTTCTTTTAACTTGAGCACAGTATTTTTAGAAGGCCATTTCATGCATGAGACACTGCAAGAGACACGAGTGCAACAGTCAAACACATCCATGTTTACAATGGAAAAGCAGCGCAATCGAATAAAGAAAACCTGTAAAGAACTACTACTGTATGTCTGATATTTCATGTTTGCATCATGGTGACAAGCTGAAAGCTGCCGTTGTTTTTACAGAACATTTATAGATAATACCTTCAGTCATTTTGAATTTGAATTACCTTGACTTGAGATTTTTAAAAAGGATTTTTCTCGTATTATTTCTGAACACAACATGAATAAGACAAGTTTGTACAATATGTAGTTGTAGTTCATGCATCTTTTCTGCAAAGATACTTAAGTGATTTGTTTAACATTTACATCATGTTGACCACTTCATGTGTTCTGCACTTGGAATATAATTTTTTTAACTAGAGGGTTAATAAAGAAAAAGTTACTTGAATCATGTTGGATTTTTAAAGTCCCCATGAAATCAAAATTCAAGTTTTTTGGGTGTTAGTATCAATATGTTAGTCTTGTTAGATATAGTTATCTGTAAGGCAGTGTGCTCCAAAACAGTGACAAAATTCGCATTTAGAAGATATAAGCATTCAAAGCATTCAAAGCTTTCAGTTCATCACTTCCGCCAAAACGGCTCAACGTACTTTCACACTGTAAAAAATAAGTGTAATTTTAACTGTATAATTTTGTAAAAACGCTACGGGAAAAAACTGTTAATAGGTTAACAGTAAGTTCCTGTACTATATACAGGGAAACACTGTAAAATATCTAACCAGACATTTCATCTAATTATACAGTAAAATGCTGTTAATTTTACAGTTTTTAGAAGTAAAAATAACGAATCAATGTATAATTTAGTTAAAAACTGTAAACTAATATTCCCAGAATTCCCTGCATGACACTCCACATTTGAAAGTATTTTGTTTAAATAATCATGTTTTTTTTAAGTTTTTGTTGTTAGTTATGTATATTTGGGCTTTATGTTACATCTTCTGTTGTTTAATGAAAGTTTAATGCATTATTTAAGTATCATGTGTGTTACGATGATGGTGTTTTGTGGACCATGTGATATTTCAGTTTTTCTTTTTTAATAAATCTGCAAAAATGTCAACAATTCTGTGTTTTTCTGTCAATATGGGGTGCTGTGTGTACATTAATGAGGAAAAAAAAATAACTTAAACGATTTTAGCAAATGGCTGCAATATAACAAAGAGTGAAAAATTTAAGGGGGTCTGAATACTTTCCGTACCCACTGTATATATACACACACACACACACATATATACACATACACACATAAGGGCTGGGCGATTTTATCGATTAATTCGAATTCAATGTTTTGCCACGATTTAATTTTTTAGAAATCGAGGAATCACGATTTTGAATAGAAATATTACCAAATGTTAGAATTTGACACTTTGACAATATGCCGGTGATAACAGTAAAGAGAAAAAAAACGATCCAACCGCATGTCGGCACACGTGATTAACCGCTCACGTGTGATGCGCTCATAGCGCTAAGCGCCATTCACACAGAATACGCTTTTGTGTTGACAAAGATGCGACGCGGGCAGTGGAATAGGTAAAGCATGCAAGAAGAGTGAACTTCTTTTAACTTGAGCACAGTATTTTTAGAAGGCCATTTCATGCATGAGACACTGCAAGAGACACGAGTGCAACAGTCAAACACATCCAATGGAAAAATGGAAAAGCAGCGCAATCGAATAAAGAAAACCTGTAAAGAACTACTACTGTATGTCTGATATTTCATGATGGTGACAAGCGACTTGAGATTTTTAAAAAGGATTTTTCTCGTATTATTTCTGAACACAACATGAATAAGACAAGTTTGTACAATATGTAGTTGTAGTTCATGCATCTTTTCTGCAAAGATACTTAAGTGATTTGTTTAACATTTACATCATGTTGACCACTTCATGTGTTCTGCACTTGGAATATAATTTTTTTAACTAGAGGGTTAATAAAGAAAAAGTTACTTGAATCATGTTGGATTTTTAAAGTCCCCATGAAATCAAAATTCAAGTTTTTTGGGTGTTAGTATCAATATGTTAGTCTTGTTAGATATAGTTATCTGTAAGGCAGTGTGCTCCAAAACAGTGACAAAATTCGCATTTAGAAGATATAAGCATTCAAAGCATTCAAAGCTTTCAGTTCATCACTTCCGCCAAAACGGCTCAACGTACTTTCACACTGTAAAAAATAAGTGTAATTTTAACTGTATAATTTTGTAAAAACGCTACGGGAAAAAACTGTTAATAGGTTAACAGTAAGTTCCTGTACTATATACAGGGAAACACTGTAAAATATCTAACCAGACATTTCATCTAATTATACAGTAAAATGCTGTTAATTTTACAGTTTTTAGAAGTAAAAATAACGAATCAATGTATAATTTAGTTAAAAACTGTAAACTAATATTCCCAGAATTCCCTGCATGACACTCCACATTTGAAAGTATTTTGTTTAAATAATCATGTTTTTTTTAAGTTTTTGTTGTTAGTTATGTATATTTGGGCTTTATGTTACATCTTCTGTTGTTTAATGAAAGTTTAATGCATTATTTAAGTATCATGTGTGTTACGATGATGGTGTTTTGTGTTTGCATGAATGACTCTCTTGTGCACCTTCTATATATTAGTATATACTTCTGCTTGTGGCGAAGCTACTTGTGATGAGCTTTGATTCTTCATGTGGCTTTCTCTTTTACCACCTGCATTATTATGGTGGTTGTCAGTATGTTCAAGGTACAAAACAGATTTTAATAGCAGAGTGCATTGTTTAATTTACTGGTTTACATTCAAATTTTCTTGTTTGTAAATTACAGTTTTATACTGTAAAATTTACAGGTTTTGGCCATAAATGTGTTTACAGTTTTTCTGTATTTTTTACAAAATTATTCTGGCAACCACAGCTGCCAAAATTATTTTGTAAAAACTACAGAATTTTTTTTTACAGTGCAGCTTCTCATCAAACTTTCGGTCCAATCAAATGCTCTCTAGAATCCGAAGCGCCTGCCCCTTCACTATAAAATAGCCACGGCTGAAATCGGTCACTAAAAATTAAGTCTGGTTTCGCGCTGTGTCACGCTAACCACCGCACCGCACACACACTGCTCCGGTCCAGAGACACGATAGCACGGAGCGGATCACATATGCGAGTCAGCGCAGACCACAAAATGTATCGGAGCTATTCGAATTCTACACAGAATGCTATATTTTATAGCAATATGAAAGGATTCTTTGATTAATAAAAAGTTCAGAAGAACTTGAAATTAAATGTATATATATGTGTGGATGTGGATTTTTGGTACATGCTGATACCGAGTACCGATACCAATATTTTCATTGCATTTGTAAAAAAATTTTAAATATTGGGTCCAGAAACCAAAAGAGTATGTATAATGTTAGTTGGTTAACTTCATTTATCAAATAGATAGTCAAACCAAAATTTATTCAGACACCTTCAACATTTCTCACATTATCACAGTTTATTCACTATAGTTTAGAAAATGGTAATAAAATATGACAAGAACTCAGAGTTAAACTGTGTCAGAACAAATTCAGCTTTATAATGTCAGATAACTTTGATAGAAAGGTATGTAATGGATTTCAATAAAGCAAAAATTATTCATACAGCTGTCAATATTTACACAACTATCAATACTTAGTTGGGCAACCCTTAGCCTTAATGACAGCATATAGTCTCCTGGGCATGCCGTCAACCAGGTTCATGCAAACGTGAACTTCAATTTTTTCCCAGACTCGGTCTGAATAATTTTTGGTCCCAAATTTGTATCAATTTTACTGGTAGTCCACTATATGAATAATTTTTGGGTATATAACAGTTTAGTTTATTTTGCTATCCTCACTTTACATAAATGAACTATAGTGTCCTACACCCACTAGTAAAAAAATATATAAAATTATATCTGGTCTCTGAATAATTTTTGGTTTGACTGTATATCCTTCTGTTATTTTCACTCTTAATTATGCCCATTAAAAAGTATTTTACAAGTTTTTGTTACTTTCACTGGTAATTTTTTTCTCTCTATGGTAGCCTACATCAACCTTTAATTTAACAGCATTAGAGCTGCTCCATTGCAGTGGCTTAGTACTGTAATCACGCGATTTGCTGTAATAATGCAGGGAACCACTCGCTATAAATCTCCTAACTGTGATATTTTCATAAATAGAAGTCGTGTTTTTTTCATCAAAAACGTGCAGCGATTTATTTTCCAAAGCCACTCATATAATGCAGAAACACTCGTGAAGCAAGCAAAATGCGCAACGCGCACACGTATTTGTACTGGTGCAGAATGAGAGGAACAAGTAGTACAGCCTAGCGCATTTCACACAGGCTGTTAGTTTCACTTTCGCCAGAAAGTCGTGTATACTTAAGGGTGAAAATAAATTAAGTTTATAGTGAATGCCCCTATAAATTGTCTTATATTTACGATTTAGTTTTAATCCAAATGATGCGTGCTAAGTGAGCGAACATCAATAAACATCACACAACAGAAGTGCGCGCTCTCTCTCTCTCTCTCTCCCTCCCTACCATTAAGTAACTTGTGCATTGTTTTACTTACTTCTTTTTGACATATCCGACCGAACTACAAACTTTCCAGCGATGTCTGTGAGAAAGGGATATTCACTCGACAAACTCACGCATCTGTGCCGCCGCACGCTCAATCCACTCAGTGCGATTAGCTTACCAGCTGGCACAAATCAGCTATACAGGCATTAATACTGGATGTTTTATATTCATTGCATACATATACTTCGTAGACATCTTTAATCTGTAATAACTCCATTCTGCTGTCTGTTGTCTTTGTTTGAATATGGCACTTATCACCTGCTGTGTGGTATCAGCATTTGGTATCGGGGCATTTTAATGAGTAC
>NW_015505197.1:2100228-2145408 GCF_001515645.1 Sinocyclocheilus grahami | reverse complement strand
ATATTCCCAGAATTCCCTGCATGACACTCCACATTTGAAAGTATTTTGTTTAAATAATCATGTTTTTTTTAAGTTTTTGTTGTTAGTTATGTATATTTGGGCTTTATGTTACATCTTCTGTTGTTTAATGAAAGTTTAATGCATTATTTAAGTATCATGTGTGTTACGATGATGGTGTTTTGTGTTTGCATGAATGACTCTCTTGTGCACCTTCTATATATTAGTATATACTTCTGCTTGTGGCGAAGCTACTTGTGATGAGCTTTGATTCTTCATGTGGCTTTCTCTTTTACCACCTGCATTATTATGGTGGTTGTCAGTATGTTCAAGGTACAAAACAGATTTTAATAGCAGAGTGCATTGTTGAATTTACTGGTTTACATTCAAATTTTCTTGTTTGTAAATTACAGTTTTATACTGTAAAATTTACAGGTTTTGGCCATAAATGTGTTTACAGTTTTTCTGTATTTTTTACAAAATTATTCTGGCAACCACAGCTGCCAAAATTATTTTGTAAAAACTACAGAATTTTTTTTTACAGTGCAGCTTCTCATCAAACTTTCGGTCCAATCAAATGCTCTCTAGAATCCGAAGCGCCTGCCCCTTCACTATAAAATAGCCACGGCTGAAATCGGTCACTAAAAATTAAGTCTGGTTTCGCGCTGTGTCACGCTAACCACCGCACCGCACACACACTGCTCCGGTCCAGAGACACGATAGCACGGAGCGGATCACATATGCGAGTCAGCGCAGACCACAAAATGTATCGGAGCTATTCGAATTCTACACAGAATGCTATATTTTATAGCAATATGAAAGGATTCTTTGATTAATAAAAAGTTCAGAAGAACTTGAAATTAAATGTATATATATGTGTGGATGTGGATTTTTGGTACATGCTGATACCGAGTACCGATACCAATATTTTCATTGCATTTGTAAAAAAATTTTAAATATTGGGTCCAGAAACCAAAAGAGTATGTATAATGTTAGTTGGTTAACTTCATTTATCAAATAGATAGTCAAACCAAAATTTATTCAGACACCTTCAACATTTCTCACATTATCACAGTTTATTCACTATAGTTTAGAAAATGGTAATAAAATATGACAAGAACTCAGAGTTAAACTGTGTCAGAACAAATTCAGCTTTATAATGTCAGATAACTTTGATAGAAAGGTATGTAATGGATTTCAATAAAGCAAAAATTATTCATACAGCTGTCAATATTTACACAACTATCAATACTTAGTTGGGTGACCCTTAGCCTTAATGACAGCATATAGTCTCCTGGGCATGCCGTCAACCAGGTTCATGCAAACGTGAACTTCAATTTTTTCCCAGACTCGGTCTGAATAATTTTTGGTCCCAAATTTGTATCAATTTTACTGGTAGTCCACTATATGAATAATTTTTGGGTATATAACAGTTTAGTTTATTTTGCTATCCTCACTTTACATAAATGAACTATAGTGTCCTACACCCACTAGTAAAAAAATATATAAAATTATATCTGGTCTCTGAATAATTTTTGGTTTGACTGTATATCCTTCTGTTATTTTCACTCTTAATTATGCCCATTAAAAAGTATTTTACAAGTTTTTGTTACTTTCACTGGTAATTTTTTTCTCTCTATGGTAGCCTACATCAACCTTTAATTTAACAGCATTAGAGCTGCTCCATTGCAGTGGCTTAGTACTGTAATCACGCGATTTGCTGTAATAATGCAGGGAACCACTCGCTATAAATCTCCTAACTGTGATATTTTCATAAATAGAAGTCGTGTTTTTTTCATCAAAAACGTGCAGCGATTTATTTTCCAAAGCCACTCATATAATGCAGAAACACTCGTGAAGCAAGCAAAATGCGCAACGCGCACACGTATTTGTACTGGTGCAGAATGAGAGGAACAAGTAGTACAGCCTAGCGCATTTCACACAGGCTGTTAGTTTCACTTTCGCCAGAAAGTCGTGTATACTTAAGGGTGAAAATAAATTAAGTTTATAGTGAATGCCCCTATAAATTGTCTTATATTTACGATTTAGTTTTAATCCAAATGATGCGTGCTAAGTGAGCGAACATCAATAAACATCACACAACAGAAGTGCGCGCTCTCTCTCTCTCTCTCTCCCTCCCTACCATTAAGTAACTTGTGCATTGTTTTACTTACTTCTTTTTGACATATCCGACCGAACTACAAACTTTCCAGCGATGTCTGTGAGAAAGGGATATTCACTCGACAAACTCACGCATCTGTGCCGCCGCACGCTCAATCCACTCAGTGCGATTAGCTTACCAGCTGGCACAAATCAGCTATACAGGCATTAATACTGGATGTTTTATATTCATTGCATACATATACTTCGTAGACATCTTTAATCTGTAATAACTCCATTCTGCTGTCTGTTGTCTTTGTTTGAATATGGCACTTATCACCTGCTGTGTGGTATCAGCATTTGGTATCGGGGCATTTTAATGAGTACACGTACGAGTACAGGAGCTCAGTATCGGGCCCGATATATAGAGAGAGATATATATATATATATATGGCTGGGCGATAATTCAATAACGATAATTATCTCAATATAATTTCTCTATAAAACGATATGAAGAGTTAAATAAATTTGACAATTTGTATGCACCAAAAGCGGAACAAAACAGCGCGACTCATTTTAATAATAATATATAGGGATGCACCGATATGAAAATTTTGGCCGATACCGATAACCGATTATTCTTTATTTTTGAAAGCCGATAACCGATTTTAAGATATCGGCCAAATTTTCTTACCAGGCCGATACCGATAACAGAAAAAATGAGCCGATATGGGCCGATACCGATATGGTGGCCGATATATCGTGCATCCCTAATAATATATATCATTATAATAATAATAATAATAATAATAATAATAATAATAATACATATGGTGCGCCGCATCCCGCCCGGCAGTGTTCAGCGAGCATGTTTCACTCTCCTCATCACTACGTGGTTTGACGCTCCACTCAATGTTTCGTTCTATGAATGTTCCGCTCGTGTACCGCTCATGCTCACCGGAAAAGCAAAGTCCGCTCAAATAAAGCACTGACAGGAAATTTCTATGCAGTATACTTGTTCCTGTCTGCAGTAAATAATGTAAGATTGTGTTTTATTTATTTTCAATTTAACAGTAATTTACTTTCAAATGCCCCAATTGCTGAAGGGTCTGCACAAGTTTTTAGTACAATTTCAAGTTGCATTGTTCAAAATACCTGTAGTGGCACAGCAGTGCATACCTGTTTACATTTAATTAAGGTGGACTAGATTAGACTGTAATACAAATTATGGGTGCTCCGATTGATCGGCTACCGATCACTATCGGCTGATAATCACATTGGGATGATTGATCGGCGGTCTCTAAAAAGGCCTATCTCAAAAAAACGATCTCAAGCTGATGACGCTGCCGTGAGAGGTTTGGCACAACATGCAGCAGCGCCGTCTCGGTCTCTGTCCGGCGCAGGTGAAATTATTATAATGCTGAAGGTGAGGTACTTACCTTCATATGTCTTCATTAAATAACTTATGAAGTAATTTGAAAACCTTGTGTGAGACGTAATTTCACAAACAGCGTGAGTGAATCACCGCCCACATGCGCGCTCTCTCTTTCTCTCTCAAACATCGCGTCTATCTACAAGCGAGCTGCACACTGCACAGTTGACACAGGAACTGTCACTTGCACAGTCAAGGCAGTGTCACAGTCACTAAAGTTTATAAATTGCATTACTTTTTCATTCTTGCCAGTGTTTAACCATTCAGCGCTCGTGCGCTTCTCCTGGAGACCGTACGCTCATGCACACTCACAGCGCACACACGTAACGCCAGGTTCACATTACTCCGTTTGCAGTGCATACGTGGTGCGTATTTCTCTCACACTCATGTTAACGGATTAATAAAGCGTGCACACTGCACACGGTTGCGGTCCGGCAGTGCGTTCAGGAGCAGTGCGTCTGCAGCAGTGCAGAGATCATTTCTATTGAGTCTATTGCTGCGCTGCAATTGCTGAATTAAAGTAACGGCGCATTGTTTGGAGTAAATATAAACATGGATTGACATGAAAATGTAGTAATTACACCATAAATGCATATTATTAAAGTCTACTGTGTTTCAGTCAACACATATGGCTTTTTGGCTAGGTTTAAAGGGAAAGAGCACTTTTAGATAAAGAAGGCAATAATAGATGGCACTCGTGGAGGTAGGAAAACAAAGTTCTTTATGAACCGCAGGACTGCTTGTAATAAAGATTTCAATGCAAAAGAAAAGGCAGTAGAGCTGACTGTTTCGGTCAATGGTAAGTTTGTGATAATGTAAGAAAAGTAGTTTAAATGTTTTGCCACTTGCTTGAGCAACTTAATGTATGCATGTATGACAATGTTTGGATTTGAAATCAAACTAATGGATAAATGTTGTGTTTGTGGTAAACAGCCACGGATCAGTAGCGGACTCCTGTGTGAAAGCTGCTTCCCCTCTCACAAGAGTCACCTAAGAGGGGAATTCCCCCATTTTCAAAAATGAAATTCAGGCCCTGAATAAATGTCTAAAAATCCTGATTGGAGTATCACTATAAATAGTTATAAATGATCAAAAGAAGACTTAATAAGATTGGTATCAGTGTTCGATATCGTCAGATACTGCTTTCTGTGATCGGCGATCAGTGATCGGCCTCAAAAATCCTGATCGGAGCACCCCTAATACAAATAGTTGAGTTTGCCAGGTGCATACAACATTTATGACAGGTTTTCATGAAAGTGTTGGTCAGTTTGTCTGCTTGACAATTGCATTTTGCACTGCAGCAATAAAATTGAAGTGAGATAAACAAACTGAGAAATGTTTCTTTTTAGTTGCCGAAGTTTTCCTTTGGGGACATAATTTGAAGTTGGAAAAAGGTAATAAATTGCAATATATCGCAATATATTTAAAATCGCAATAATATTGCATCGTGACACAAGTACCGTGATGATAATATATCGTGAGGCCTCTGGTGATTCCCCACCCCTAGGATTTACTGTAGTAACACTCACTGCACCATGGTATTGTAGTAGAAATGTGATAATGGTATATAATTATAGTTTGTATTTGTGATTAAGCTATAGCATGTGTGCATTTATACTGAATGTTTTAGACTACTGTTTTTCATACAAATAGGCTACCTAAAAACCATATTATATTTTTACCATGGTATTGAGGTGCTATAGGTTTTTACTGTATTTATCATTATTTAAATGTATGCTACTGTGGGAGACCAATGTTTAATAATAAAAAAAAAACTTGGTCAGAATAAATTTAACCATATAAAACTGAGGATGCTACAATTTTTACAGATGTTACTGATTTTGATAATGAACAAATTTACCTCTGCATCCTAACTCAAGCTGCTATCAAATGTGCATTTCTAAGATACAAAAAAGTGATATTATTATTATTAATATTATCAAGCAACCCAAACCTGTTTCTTGATTTGAAACAATATCACTCATTAGAACATGCAGAAACTAAGAAAATCTATATATTTTTTATTGAGATATTTATTGTGTTAAGGAAAATTAATTAGTTTCAACTTTCACTTTGGAGCAACAATCTGGCTTTAAACTTAATAGATTTGACATTTATCGTAAGGGATGTAACGATTCACTCAACTCACGATTCGATTCGATTCGATTCACGATTCACGGTTATTATAATTTTTTTAACAAAATTAGATTTAAGACAAATTATAAATTAAATATGTCCTTTTATATTTGCTTGGACAAAATGCTGCACATTTCTTTGTGAAATTGAAATATAACACTATAATAATATACTAATATAGCACTTGCATATTACTGCTCTTTTGTTGGTTTTGATTTCTTCTATTGTCCTCATTTGTAAGTCGCTTTGGATAAAAGCATCTGCTAAATGACAAAATTTTAATATAATGTAAATGTAAATAACAAAACTAAATTGAAATTTTAAAACAAGCCCCAAATCAAATAAATAAAGTAACACAAATAAAATAAATCTCTTCATGTAAACAAACTAAGGCTTTGTCTGTGCTCTTTCTATTTAAAATTAGAGGCAACCACTGCATTTTAATCTTCATCCAAACAAAGATGCTGCATACACGCAACATGAGCAGTTTTTAATCTAAATTAAATTGTATAGTTTCGAAATTTGAAGCAAAAACAGAATGGTTTGACTTCAGTTTTGTGAAACTATACATAAAAACATCTGCATGAAACAGCTGAGCTGAATGAGATGCAGATTCACTCTCTGCCAGCAGGCGGCGCTTAAAGCATTTCCTTGGTTTCCGCTGTAAACAAAGCAGCGCTGCACTTATGAACTTTAATATGCGTTATACAGAGGCAAGATGAAAAGAAAAAATACCATCTAAGCTTTTCCAAAGACAGTAAGTTCCCCTCAGACATACATTCATATAAACTCCTACACCTAAACGAATTGCGATTTGTTTAGCATCTATATATAGCATATATATATTACTGAACCCGAAATTTGAACTCAAATACTTGTTTCTTCGAAAAATTTAAAAGAGAAAAAGATAAAGAAATACTAAATTTGTTCTGAGCTACGCCCTTGTTTTTACAAATCAGAACTGAAAAACAAGCATCCAGAACATTCACCAACATCAAACGAAGAAAAGTGAGAAATGCCACTGGCATTAGCATGTCATTCCAAAATGTTTGGTTCCTTTTTACCCAAGAAAAAAAACAAGCATCCTTTAACATGCATGAATGACAGAAAGCTGTATGAAAATATGACTGAAAAATTAAAATAGCAAAATATGACTGAAATCTGATGAGCAGAAATGACAGGTGATGTTTGAAAGCAGATTTTTCAGTAACAATTCAATATGCTATTATATGTTACAACCTGTTATCAAATAAATGCTTTAAATCACAAGCAATTTATACCGAAATTTGTCTCTTTAATGTATTTTAAATCAAACATCTTAACATGAGGAACAAAGAGCAACAGCCACCCTCAAATCTGCTCCTAAGTAGCTGTTACACACTCAGGAAGGAAAAAAAGGGAAAACCTCTCCAATCAATATTATCCAAACAAGCTTGAGTCGACTGTTCTGTGCTAGCAACTCTCTGTGCCAAGACTTCCTGCTAAATAACCTAATTGCAATTTCAAACATACTAGTTTAGTGGAGCGTGATATCTGCAACTCAGCAATATCCAACTATCACAAGTTTCTAAATGTAACCCAACCACTAGCTTACTCTCTGCCCAAATGTACAGACTTCTTGTTGCACACAGGGGATTTTCAACAAAGAATCATATGTGCTACGGTGTCACTGGTATAAGACTAATCATTCCTTGCATTTCATATGCATCCATGGATAAATAGCTGAGATTAACTCAAAAATGATGAGTGTTACAAAACAGCACATCTACTGTAGCTACTGTAATTCCAGCCGCTGCTTTGCTGGAGACATGAATGAAGTTTAACTCTTTAAATTGGCCTTTCAGATTAGTCCTGGACTAAATGTCACATTCACAACCTTCAGTTTCAAATACTTTCAATCAGGCCCTGGTGTTTAGCTGGAAAGTGGCTTAAAGCTACATTCAGAAATGTTAATTACCACACATTTGACAGAAGACGTACAGTATTTGAAAAATAATGTGTTTTTTGAACATTAAAGCATGTCAACATATTCTGTTACACCAAATACACAAAATAATGATCTTTAAAAAAAGCATCATATGACCCCTTTAAACCGCATAAACACATTGCATTACATCAAATACACAAAATGATGTTATTTTTAGCAACATCATATGACCCCTTTAAAAGACATGTGTCACTGCAAAGACACCAGTTTGCATCCTTTAGTGTCCAGCTGTCCTCTCTTTAAAGCATTTAGACTAGCAGTCTCTTCTTGTGACAGTCAATGAGTCTGAAAGAGTGCCAGTTTAACCCGTTTGCTTACTCAATATTACAGCTTCAGGCAACATCACACACCTCCAGTGTAATTATGCATGTCTTTCATTACTTAGGCCTAATTCCAGCATTTAACAAATAGAATAAAAGATAAAACACTTAAACACCGACTGACAAAATCAACAACGTACATACTAACAACACCACCACAGCGACTCATTCTTACGTTCAAAGTGACATTTAACAGCAAACCTGCACAGAAAGCACTCGAACCTTCCCAAACCATACAATCATAAAATTAACACAAATTAATATAATATTCACATTTTACGCAACTGTACAGACAGCTGTCACCTGTCAGGGTTTACATAAACATGAGTAGTGTTACTGATCCGTAGCAGACATGCTAGGCTAACGTTAGCATGATTAGCTGAAGCTGCCAGCTTATTTAGAGCCAAAAGTAAAAAAATAGTTTACCGTGAAAGCCAAAACCTATGTTAATATGCACTATAAGTCACTGACATGTATTGAGATATTAGTTGGATGTCAGTGACACCAAGTACGAGAAAGACACACACCTACGAGATGATGTGTTTAGATTAGCTTTAGTACCGCTTTAGCTAGGTCATGTCTTGGTTTAGCTTTATTTGACGTATGACGTCAAGGAGTAAAGTGTAATGTAAAAAAAAAGAAAAGAAAAAGAAAACAGTGTGTTCGTGAATAAACGTGGCAATGTTTACAGTGATCCGGCAGCACAACAGATCCAGGAGGCCCTAAACAGTGAGGACCAGGAGGCCCAAAGACGGTCACAACAGCAACTCTATCAAGAGTGAGCGATTAATCTCACAGACCCTATAAATTATCACATACACCTATCAGGAGTGATGGACGGTCCATCGGGAGCCTGAATAGTAAGGTGTCGATCTTTAAAACACTGCTCTATCAGGAGGCCCTGGAGTGGAGAATCACGCACACACAGTCCTTCATACCAGAAATATCACATAGCGATAAAGACAGAGTATTTTGACAGTCCTCCACAAGGAGTCCAAATAGACAGTTATTCACACAACACTGCACCATCAGAAGATCAAACATTATCTATCAGGATCATCTCGACACTCTCCTTCTCCGTCACAAGCTATAGGAGGAACGGATCTCGCATACTTTTCCTCTATGACAAGGTCCAGCCCAGGATTCTGTGCTATGATCCCGGCCGGCCTGGATAAATGCCTCAGAACCCGTCCGAGCCGAAACTCACCGTGCATAGCCGAGGCCTGTAAAATAGCCCCGGAGGTGCCGTCGATAACTTTGATGCTGCCCCGGCTGGTGACGGCCAGGATGGCGTTGAGGGCCGGGTGGTAGGACAGACTCCGTAGGCCCTCCTCATCGCAGCGCAGGCAGCCGTCTCTCAGCACGACCCAGTCCGGCGAGCCTGGCGAGGCCGCCGCCGCCGCCATCTTCCTGCTATCTTCCCTTCCTGCCTTCCCTCCTCCTTCAGTAGCTCCTCCGTGGACGTGACTCGACGAGAAAACGTTAAAGCTGAATCCCGAAGTACCGCTGCGCTTCCACTGCGGGTTCTAAACCTCCTCCCGATACCGCAGGAAGCAGCGATTCACCATCAGCGGAGCGGAAACCAGCGGCTCCTTCTACTCACACACTCAGCGTGGAAACGGAACTGGCGTAGTCACCGTGTGATCGCCCGCCGAACCTCAGGGGGCGCTGTCGATAGATAGATTTTAATTTAAAATTTTCTTTTTACATTTAATTTATGATATTGTTAGTTTCTGTTTGAAAACAAGCTTTTTTTCCCCAAGCAGAAGCATTAGGAAGTCACACCTTTTAAGGTTCTTGTAGTTAAAGATAACAATTATTTAGTTTTATGTCAAACCAATAAATTATCTTTATAAATTCTTTATCAACAGAATTTTGACAGCAAATCTCCAATTGTGTTTTTTTATTTTATAAATACAACACTTTTGTGTCCTCAAAATATCATACATAATCACTTTTTTGATTGAAGTATTTACTGTTAAAACCAGTAACCAAACATTTTGTATATTGAACATTTTTGTAATAATGAATATTAAATAAACCAATAAATCATACAATTAAGTATTATTCCCTGACATTAATGAGATTCACTACAAAAAGTGTAATTACAGTGTCAACAGATTTTAATTGGTTTCATGAATATAACAATTTCCAGACTCAATTGTTTTAGCTAAACTAATATGGTAACATATGTCTGCAGTGTACACATCACCAGGTAGAAAGTTGTTTTCAATTGCATGTTCTACAAATAAAAATTCCTTTCCTTTTTGGCTACATTTACATAAATAAAATACACCACAGCCATATAAAACGACCAATTCAAGGCACCCGTACATAGCAGGCCTTTTTAATCTAAGCTGTACTGCCTGCACACTCTCTTTTTCCATGTAGAACTCATAAATTAAAAATTAAAAGTGATAAGATGAAGAATTCGGTGAATGTTTTGGATCAGTCTACAACAACAACAACAACAAAATCTGTCTACCATCAGCTGGTTAACTCACAAAAGTTTTCACCACTGTGTGGTGGTGATGACACAAATTCTGTTACATGACTATCATGCCTTTCATAGTCTTTTACAATATAAAGATCTCCTTTTTATTTTCCTCTTGGGGTTTGTAAATATCATGTAAAACCAGGTCTCCAGATTTCTGTGGCAGAGGCATCTCTGCAAACAGGGCTTCCACAGTAAAAGATGCAGCTTTTTATTGTGTACAAAATTAATGGAAGCAGTTAAATACACTAATGTCTGTACACCTCATTCCCCAAAGCATATAGGATTATAAACAGGGTAAAAGAAAATAAAAAAGGAAAGAAAGAAAATGCATCATGGAATATCCCTGCTGTGCAACTCTCCACAGTGCTCTTTGTCAATGTCCAAGCAACGAGCCAATCAAAGCCTGTGGTCAACTCAGACTCCAGTATACAGAGACAGGAAGTAGATGTACAAAAGGAAGATGGGATATATGAGAAGGGGTTTCTTCGTTTTGAATTCATCACTGACGAGTAAAGAGGCAGCACTGTATGCAGCCCAGAATACTCCAAAAAGCTAGAAGAGAGAAAAAAAAAACATATTTACATATTATTATTACACATAATTTCATATTTTTTTATTCATATTTACCTTTATGAGTGTAGAGACTATGTCAAAACCCCCAATGACCAGGAGAAGTGGAGCTATTACAATGAGTGGGAGCAAAGAATAGCCAATAACTCCAAGCACTTGCCCATAAGACACCTATAAATAAAATTAAAAACCATAAGTGGGCATCTCTTTCAACTCATATGCTATCTGACGCTTCACAAGATATAAATACCTCTCCACCCAGCACTCTTGCAAGAAGGAAAATCATCAGTGATCCAAATATCCAGATTGTAATAATCCAGGAAACAACCTGATTGGTCAAAAAAAAGATATATGACATATTAAAAAATTATCCAAATTTGATGCGCTTCTGCTTCTGTTTTGACTAACTAAATCATCCAAGTGACAAGGTCATATTCAAATGAAAAATGACCAAATAATTAATCGCTCCAATCTTCATGCCTTCTTGAAAGTTACTTTAGTATGCAGGCATTAATAATGATATATTACTACATTTATTTTCTTAATTATCAAATTAATACTTAATGTTTAATCAATTCTAGGGCTGTCAATCAATTAAAACTAAATTAAATTACATATAAAAAAACTGATGAGAAGTAATAAAATAATTTCAAGTCACGTCTGCATAATGGCAGAATACATTTTTAAATATTCTAAATATTCTAAATATTTAATGAATAGACATTGTGGTTTTAGAAGCTTAAATATTGGTAATTTTATTTCCATGTTATTGAAGATAAACTTGTCACTAGCCTAGAGTCTAGTTATTTTGCATTTTGATGGTAGGTCTATGTGCACATGCATCATGACTATCAGTGGCGTGTTTAGTGTATTGGGGGTACCCCTTGGTAGAAATCACGTTCCGCGGGGGCCCCACACAATTGCGTGGGTTTCGTGGTGCCTAAACACGCTACTGATAACTATATACATTAGGGATGTAACCGGTTTGACGATAAATCATGATAAAATTCCCCACAGTTAGTATTACCGTTTCATCTTTTAACTATCATTAAAACCGTATTAGATTACGGCGATTTGAACAACTCGCGATATATAAATACTGTCCAGCATAAAGCACAGTTTTAAGTAACAGTTTCACGTGTGCACAGCACGCAGTGTAGTTTCGTTTTGAGTGAAAACAGGGCGGAAAAGCTGGGAGGAATTAAAAGAGTGCCAAGGGAATTATACAAATGAATATATTAATTTATTAATTATATGATTGTACCTCTGAAGGTTCTGACTGTCTTCAGAAAAGATTCGATGGCATTTTGTTTTCATCTTCGCTCCATGTATTACCTAAAAGAAGTGTTCTTAATCGTAATACAGCTTTGTCCACGGCGGTTATGGGAAACAGCTCTAATTCAGCTTTTCCATAAGCGCCACCTGCTGTCAGAGAGTGGATTTACAGAGACTTATATTTACATTCAGCCTGTGTGCAGTTTCTGTCTGGACAAAAACTGACCGAATTTGCTGCGTGGGTTTCGTGGTGCCTAAACCCGCTACTGATAACTATATACATTAGGGATGTAACCGGTTTGACGATAAATCATGATAAAATTCCCCACAGTTAGTATTACCGTTTCATCTTTTAACTATCATTAAAACCGTATTAGATTACGGCGATTTGAACAACTCGCGATATATAAATACTGTCCAGCATAAAGCACAGTTTTAAGTAACAGTTTCACGTGTGCACAGCACGCAGTGTAGTTTCGTTTTGAGTGAAAACAGGGCGGAAAAGCTGGGAGGAATTAAAAGAGTGCCAAGGGAATTATACAAATGAATATATTAATTTATTAATTATATGATTGTACCTCTGAAGGTTCTGACTGTCTTCAGAAAAGATTCGATGGCATTTTGTTTTCATCTTCGCTCCATGTATTACCTAAAAGAAGTGTTCTTAATCGTAATACAGCTTTGTCCACGGCGGTTATGGGAAACAGCTCTAATTCAGCTTTTCCATAAGCGCCACCTGCTGTCAGAGAGTGGATTTACAGAGACTTATATTTAGCACAGCACGCAGAGTAGTTTCGTTTTGAGTGAAAACAGGGCGGAAAAGCTGGGAGGAATTAAAAGAGTGCCAAGGGAATTATACAAATGAATATATTAATTTATTAATTATATGATTGTACCTCTGAAGGTTCTGACTGTCTTCAGAAAAGATTCGATGGCATTTTGTTTTCATCTTCGCTCCATGTATTACCTAAAAGAAGTGTTCTTAATCGTAATACAGCTTTGTCCACGGCGGTTATGGGAAACAGCTCTAATTCAGCTTTTCCATAAGCGCCACCTGCTGTCAGAGAGTGGATTTACAGAGACTTATATTTACATTCAGCCTGTGTGCAGTTTCTGTCTGGACAAAAACTGACCGAATTTGCATGCCCTGCTGTAAATTTTGACCGGTTGATGAAAAACAAGCTTATGTGGATTCTACACATTTAAACAATTCAGATAAGTTATCTAGAATCCTTTATGGAGCGGATATAATCCATATAATAATTTATTAATCAATTATCATTTTGACTTATATCTTTTCTTTATTTAAAGGCTGAAATGTGAGGTTTACCTTTTTATTAAACTTTTTCAAAGCTTTATTCGACCATTTACATTAGATATTTCAACATGCTATTAAACTGTTGCCAGTCAAGTTGTCATTTAAAATCCGAACATCATTGGTAATGTTATTGTTTTAGTGATTATGCAAACAAAAAGTCATTGTATTTGTTGTTTGTAGTTTTTTTAAATATAAAACTTGGTGAAGTGATCTATGTGTTGGTACTTTTTTAACATCTCCAGCACATTTTACCAATACTGTGATAATACTGATAACAGTAATAATTTGTCACTATAATCGTGATAAGAAATTTTCATACCGTTACATCCCTAATATACATAAATATTATGCCCATGGTCAAAGACTCATGTCTCACCCTGAACTGTCCGTAGATGGAGATCATGGAGAAGAGCAGGACAACAGCCAGCGGGCCCCAGAAATCAGGATTGTCCCTCACCACCTGTCTGTTAAAACCCAGCGAGGGCATGGGCATCAACACACACCTGATCTTGTAGTAGATGTCCTTTAAGTCAATGTCCAACTCCTCCCTGCACAAACACAGACAACCAATAAACATAACCAAAGCAAATGTGACATCAAGCGCCAGAAGTCCCACAAACTCACAGGAGCGGTTTAGTGTCCTCGGTATCATCTTCCTCCACCTCCAGCAACCATCCGTAACCTCTCTGCCTCAGGAAGGTGGTGGCGTAAGTGTCCCTGGTGGAATCAGGGCCAATATTTAGTGTGATATCCGGTGCATCGATGGTGCCGCTGAGCTCTGGTGGATAAGAGGTTGTTTTACATTTATACAGCTCACTATTACATCCCTATTGAGTCTCCAAAACAACACCCATGTCATGATGTATTAAAAGGATTGATCATTCACAAACTTAGGTATATTCTCATATTAATGTATGTGTACATAATACACACAAACACAGCCAACTGCATTCCAACATAAATCAGGCTCACATATCAGAGCAGAGAAGTATGGATGCTTTGGGGCCTTTAACTACTGTACCTTCAGCGTCCGTCGAGGAGACGAAGGTAAAATCTCCGTTGGTGGGAGAGAACTGCATGGCTGACAGCGATAACAGCTCGGGCTTCACTCACAATCACACACCGCCGCCGATCGCGCACCTTCACACCATTGCCACGTTTAACGATTCCTACCGATCAGCTTTCGAACGGGACTGCTGGCTCAAAACAGTCATGGGGGAAGCAGGAAGTGCAGAAAAACACAGACGACACGTCAAATCCTGGAGCTGAGCGGAACGGGGAGGCACGCGCTCCACCCAGCGACAAAAATGAGGACCGACAACACATATTCAATGCAGAGACAGCACCACCCCGTGACCCTTCTGCAAAAATTACATGTATGATATTTATTATATACAGGTGCATCTCAATAAAGTAGAATGTCGTGGAAAAGTTCATTTATTTCAGTAATTCAACTCAAATTGTGAAACTCGTGTATTAAATAAATTTATTGCACACAGACTGAAGTAGTTTAAGTCTTTGGTTCTTTTAATTGTGATGATTTTGGCTCACATTTAACAAAAACCCACCAATTCACTATCTCAACAAATTAGAATATGGTGACATGCCAATCAGCTAATCAACTCAAAACACCTGCAAAGGATTCCTGAGCCTTCAAAATGGTCTCTCAGTTTGGTTCACTAGGCTACAGAATCATGGGGAAGACTGCTGATCTGACAGTTGTCCAGAAGACAATCATTGACACCCTTCACAAGGAGGGTAAGCCACAAACATTCATTGCCAAAGAAGCTGGCTGTTCACAGAGTGCTGTATCCAAGCATGTTAACAGAAAGTTGAGTGGAAGGAAAACGTGTGGAAGAAAAAGATGCACAACCAACCGAGAGAACCACAGCCTTATGAGGATTGTCACGCAAAATCGATTCAAGAATTTTAGTGAATTTCACAAGGAATGGACTGAGGCTGGAGTCAAGGCATCAAGAGCCCCACCACACACAGACGTGTCAAGGAATTTGGCCAAAAAATGCAGATGAGCTGAAGGCCACTGTCAAAGAAACCTGGGCTTCCATACCACCTCAGCAGTGCCACAAACTGATCACCTCCATGCCACGCTGAATTGAAGTATTCTAATTAGTTGAGATAGTGATTTGGTGGGTTTTTGTTAAATGTGAGCCAAAATCATCACAATTAAAAGAACCAAAGACTTAAACTACTTCAGTCTGTGTGCATTGAATTTATTTAATACACGAGTTTCACAATTTGAGTTGAATTACTGAAATAAATTAACTTTTCCACGACATTCTAATTTATCGAGATGCACCTGTATATGACCCAGTCCACCTTCAGATATATGCCTTTCCAAGCCATTTATCTGACTGTATTACTTAAATTGACGGAACGTTTTTACATTGTCGTTATAATGTTAATGTTTATGTAATATATCCTCCTGAGACCCAGCTATGGAGTTTTTGCCTCTGTAGAGTACATTATATTTTAGTGAATTTCTCTGAGACCTCACATGTCACAGTTGTAAGTCTGGATGGCCTGGACAGAGCACATTCAGGGCTTTCAGAGATACCAAACTATTGGATGTTTCACCATGACCACTCCCTCTCCTTGGTTTTTAAAAATGGCTGACATTAATTTAGTGATAAAATTGTACATCCTTACGGAAATATGATAATATTTTGTAATTATAATTTAAATCTGATTAATTTTCAAATTGTTTGTCATAAATCAACATCTCAGGAAAATATTATGGGGTTTCAAATCAAAATATGACTTCCTGTTATGAAACAGGACATCATTTCATACATGTCCACTGTAGAGGACACCAGGACTAAAAGCATGTTTATTATACATTTTGGGAGACAAAATAATTGAATAGGAAAACAAATTACATAAATATTCTTATGAAATATTAGACATTATTATAAAAATCTGGCCAATTACTACTCCCATCATTACACTTCTTTTTTCAATATGCAAATTAGATACAGTGTATAGATAACATTGTGCTTAATGGGAAAACCAGTTTATGGAATTTTTACACACATATTGCATAAAGCAAAATGGTATATCAAATCATTTTGTTATATATTTTATAACATAGTTGAGAACCATCCTTAAACAAAGTTAGTTATAAAAAAAATCCTGAAACCTAAAAATGTATTGGTGATTTAAAAAAATTCCCATTGTTTTTGCCTTTTCATGTCTATTCTTGTCGTTTTATTTTTAGAAAAACTGAGCCCTGGTGTCCTCTACAGAGGACATAGCATAACTTATGAATAAAATATAATTTTTCAAAAATGCTATTTTACATTTTATTTCTTATGCTCTAAACAATGTAATGGCATGAAAAAATACTAAATTCACAAAGCTTTTTATTTCTGGTTCTCAGGAGGATATAGTGCTTTTATTTTAATCAGCGTTATTGACACCATTATTATATTAAATCCATTGCATGTTGTTACACTTACATTGAACAGAAGTTGTGAGACAGAACTGCAACTGAACTGCATAATGAAGCTAGCAAAAATAATCCACAATCATCTCTTCAGTCATATATCTACAGTTAGTGTACACTCATTCTTATATGCTTAAGTCATATGTAACAAAGTCAGTATATAAAATAAACAATTTAAAAAAACATGAAAAGGATCGACTTTTATATCTGCTTCCGTCTTTTTTTATATAAATCTCCAAACTGATGATGTCGCCAAACACATTATTTTAATTGTAGTTACGTCCTGTTTATAATGTTGTGTCCTAAATAAATATTTGAGAGATTTCCGAGATTGTGGAATTCCTTGTCCCGCCTCTTCCATGTTTCTGCTCTGCGATTGGCTGTCTTTGTCAAGCTGACCAATAGGGTTATTCTGCAGTGTTGTCATGTTTTTGCCGCTAAAGTCGAACCCCTGTAACGCGAGTCAGGCACTGAAGCTGAAGTAAGAAATCTCAGTAAGTATTTTTTTTTTTAATTTTAGTACATACTAAAACAAAAATTTGTTTAACTTATACACGATTAAGGTATTAGCTACAAGCGGTCTGATTCTTTCATTGTTCCGTCGTTTAAGTTTCGCGAGAATTGTCAGTGTGCTTGGTTTTGGAGGGATTTGGCGGTTCAAGTCTTTTACGGACAGATGAAATAAACATTAAATGCATTAAAAGTTATTGTATGTAGATGTTCGTCTTTTTACATACGTTCTCGCGGTTGGACGGTTAGGAAGTGTTTTCTGTTGATTTTTGCGGATGTGTTTATGTTCTACAGTGGCTCGTGTTTTCTCATTGATGATCATCAGGGACGTTTGTTTTCATCTGACAGAGTGACACAGGCTGGGTTCTGATAAACCATCATCTTCAGACATCTGTCCTTCCAGACAGACAGCATGGGAATTCAAGGGCTGTTGCAGTTTATCAAAGATGCCTCGGAGCCCATCAATGTGAAGAAGTATGGGGGACAGATAGTGGCGGTGGACACGTACTGCTGGCTCCATAAGGGAGCATTTTCATGTGCAGAGAAACTTGCAAAAGGAGAACCTACAGATCAGTGAGTCGCTTCAAATATTTGCATGCAATATACTATGAGTATTTCAGCTGTTCAGTAATTTCCAACATCATTTTCCAAGTTTAAATATGCATTTCTCATGCTCACATTCAATGTCTGTCCATCAGGTATGTGTCCTACTGTATGAAGTTTGTGGATATGCTGCTTTCTTTTGGTGTTAAGCCAATCTTGGTGTTTGATGGACGTAACTTGCCCTCCAAACAGGAAGTGGAGAAGTCCCGGCGCGAGTAAGAACTCAGCAGAATATTTACTGGAGAAAAGGTTAATTAGTTTAATTAAAAATTAAGAATATTTCATGTATATTTCAATAACAGGCGGCGACAGTCAAATCTGCAGAAAGGCAAACAGCTGCTGCGGGAGGGTAAGATATCAGAAGCCAGAGAATGTTTTACCCGCAGTGTTAATATCACCCCATCCATGGCACATGATGTCATTAAGGTGAGACCATTGTATCTGATATCTGCAAACAATATTTGTTTTGGAATCAGTAGTTAATATACTAGGATGTGATAGTAGACAGTGGATGTTGTAATTTATTATTATGCAATATTGGAAACAGATTAATCAGGATTTTCCTTTTATTCTGTTTGGTATCTTTTCATTTGCACCTATTTGCTGGCTTTCAGACCGCCCGGATGCGTGGAGTGGACTGTGTTGTTGCTCCGTATGAAGCAGATGCCCAGTTAGCTTTCCTGAACAAATCCGGTATCGCTCAGGCAGTGATCACAGAGGACTCAGATCTCCTGGCATTTGGCTGCAAAAAGGTACCAGTGCAGTGTGCAATAGAAAATACACTTGCCTAGGAACCAGATATGGACCACCGTCTGGTGTCATGCAAGTCTGCACTGCAAAAACACATTTTCTGAATTTTTCTTGTTTTCCTGTGAAAGTATCTAAAAATCCTTACAACGAGATACATTAAAATTGTCTAAGATAGTAACACTTGTTTTCAGAAAATATATATATACTCCATCATGATTGTAAAGCGCTTTGGGTGTACAGCAATACACAAAGCACTATATAAATGCATCATTCATCTGTAAAATATACTGTATGTGCATTCTGACGTTTGGGGTTGGTAAGATTTTTTTTGTTTTTGTTTTGTTTTTAAGTTTTGATTATATATTTATAATTAATAATAATATTTAAAAAAATGAGCATATTAAAATGATTATTGAAGGATCACTTGACACTGAAAACTGGAGTAATGGCTGTCGAAAATTTAGCTGTGCTATCACAGGAATAAGTTATATTATATAATATATTATAACAGAAGGCTGTTATTTTAAATTGTAAAAATATTAGTTTTTTTACATTGATCAAATAAAAATAGCCATGGTGAGCATAAGAGACTTCCTTCACAAGCATTTTTAAAAACCTTACCAACAGTAAGGTAGGTTTTTTTTAAGCATCTAAAAACATTTCTTATGCTTAAACCAAGAAAAAAAAAGACTTGGTTAAACAATAAATAAACTTGAATCATAACTCCTTGAATCTGGTTGATGCTGGAGGACAGTGGGCATGTTCATTTAATTTAGATTTTAGAGTTTCACGAGTCCACACTTAATAATAAATAAAGGTTTGCATATTTGGCGTGCTGTCTGAGGGGAGGGCTCCGAGCTCGGAATTTGGCCCAAACCCAGAGTCCTCCCCCTCCCCGGCTGTGTATATATACCACTTATCTTGTTAATTGATTTGATCGCTAAATGTGCTCTTCTCGTTTTAATTAAGTTAATTATCTGAACGTGCTCCTTCTGAACTTTACTACAACAACTTAATTTGTAATGCATTGTTTGAAGGTGATTTTAAAGATGGATAAACAAGGTAATGGACTGGAGATTGATCAGTGTCACCTGGGCCGTTGCAAGTCTCTCGGCAACATCTTCACAGAGGAGAGGTTCCGTTATATGTGCATCCTCTCTGGCTGTGATTATCTGCCGTCTCTGTATGGCATCGGTCTGGGAAAGGCTTGCAAGCTGCTCAGGATGGCAAACAACCCAGATATTCTGAAGGTGAGAGAATAAAAAAGTTGGTTAGAAAAATTTTGTATATGCTAAACTGGCACAACAAACAGTTAAATATGCTGTTTGCTCATACTTATGCAACTGAACATATTACTGAAATCACATCCCTCTCGCTAGATGACCATGGGACACACTGTACTCTGTTTATGCTCTGTTAACCACCTTAAAATTTCAACCTTATTTTATATTCAGCTTGTTTTTTTATGCACAAATGCATTTCATTTTTGTCCTATCTGTGTTTTTGACACATTTTATTGGAGAACCTGAGCATCCTTTTTATTGTGAAAACAAATGCAACCAGAGAGCATAATTCAGCATTATTAAACTAACAAGTCTATGTGATACAGGTGATAAAGAAGATGGGTCAGTACCTGAAGATGGACATCACTGTGCCAGATGAGTACATTGAGGGTTTCACAAAAGCCAACAACACATTTCTGTATCAGCTGGTCTTTGACCCCTTGAAGAGGAAGGTGGTTCCTTTGAACCCTTATCCAGATCACATTGACCCTGCTTCCCTCAGCTATGCTGGAACGTATCTTTTACACTATTGTATATTGATTAAACGGGAAGTGCAGATCTTACATTTTAACTTAATTACAATTAACCAATCAATTGTTTTCAATTTGAGCCTTTTCGTAAATGTGTATGTTTGTGTTGCAAAGCTTTGTTTGACTGCAAATGTAACTTAACTGATTAAATGCAGTAATGTAGGAGATGAGAGAGGGCTGGAAATGGCTCTTGGTAATCTGGACATTAACACGATGCAAAGGATAGATGACTTCAACCCTGACGCACATTACACTCAGGTAAACTGGTCGTCCTTAATGTCTATTTGCTTGAACCTAAAAATCAGATCCAGCCATATATATTTGATCCAGAATCTAGGTCCTTCTCGAGCAAGCCCTGTGCTGCACTGCCGACGACTTCCATAACCTGAATGATGCACGTTGATGGGTGTGCTCTTGCTCTCGCTCTTGTTGGTGTGTACTCTTCCTGGAGAAGTGCCCATATAAGGAATCCTGCCCTTTATGAAGTCATACAAACTTTCCGAAACTTATACAAACCCTGAAGGAGTGTCTTTGGCACATAAATACTCCGTCATACATCTAACTCGTTTTTTGAGACTTTGGTCATGTTTAGCATGAGAATCCAACTCTTTAGCAGTGTAAATCAGTCAGAATGCATGAAATAGCATTAGACATCCCCTTTAAGTTTAGTAAATATTTATATTTTGTTTTATTTCAGAACTATATGAATTACAGAAAGTGATTTAGTAATTTTAGTTAACAATAATAACACTGTGGCTAAGTACCTAAGGTGTCCCTCTCCTCTCTTCCAGCCCACTAAAGCTGCTCGCAGTAGTTCTTGGAATGACAGATGTGACAAAAGTGGCCCGTTGCAGATGAGTATTTGGAGCAAGAACTATAAACCATGTAGCACCCAACCAAAGAGTCCTACCACCCCCAAAAGACAAACTCTTACCCTGGGCAAAGAGAGGATCGTCAGCGTGCAGAGTCTAAAATTGCCCCAAAAAGAATCACAGGTGAAAAGACCTTGTGAAGGTAAGCAGGACTTGGTTCCCATCTCAAGGATGGGACTGATTATTTTGATAAGACAACTGACTGGGCATGTTTATATGTAATATTTTGTCTTTTTTTTTAAGACACCAGTCTCTCTGTGGATGACCTGTTAGGGCAGTATTCAGCTGGTGTAAAGAGACGCTGTTCTGAAACTCCGCCCTCCACTGAGACGCTGACCAACAACAACATTGTTTCTAAGGAGAAGGGACAGCACAGTGGCAGCACAGTTGGACAGTCCCAGCCTCGAAATCGCTTTGCAACACTGTTGCAGTTGAGGAACCAATTAGAGGAGGGCACTGGAGAGCAGGCCACATGCAGCAGGTACAAGAGCATGATGGGAAACCTAAGGAATGTGTACTGCTGCTATCACAAATTACTGTTAGACCTTAATTTTCTTATTACACACACAATCAAGGGTTAAATTGGGCCAAACTGTTACGTGGCAAAATGGCATTAAATATAAAGTACTATATTAATTGGGAGGCCTAGTGGTTGTTCCCTCACCTCCAAAATCTCAGTTTAAACTCTGCTGACAGTAATGATATGATTGACATCTCCATCAGGTTCTTCTGTCATGGTGAATCCAATATGGCAGATACACAGGAAGAGTCACTAAAACAAGATTTACCTCAGACTGGAGGAAGCACACCAGCATCATGTCAGTACCCTGACTCAGAGAGAGAGCAGGCCAAAGATGAGTCATCCAGCCCACCCGCATCTCCGGCTCACTCAGCCAGGCCTGCTAGTTTGGGTCTTGGGGTCTTTAGTTGGTCAGGAAGCACCAGAGAACTCACCACCACAGACAGACACCAGTCTTCCACACCTTCAGGGTTGTCCACCCTGCAGCAGTTCCACAGAAAGAAGGGCAGCTTCTCCTGGGCAGGATCAGGGCTTTCTCTCTTGTCCTCTCCTGTAGAGGGCAGCGAGGATGCAGAGAAATCTCCCAGGTCTCCTCCGTCTCAGGACAGTGCTTATTTCTCTCAGTCCAGCAGCACCTCTGCTGGTGTGGAAGACTCCCTAGTCACGGAGGACAACTCTGATAAGGTGAGAAAATAGTTTTTGATTCATTCATATTTGGTACTGTCAACACTAAAGGAATATTATTTTGTTTCAAACCAGTATGACTTTGTCTCTGTATTTGGTTGGTTACCATTTCATCTTTTATGTTCTGCAGATAAAATGATGTAAATGTAGGTAAACTATACCTTTTAAGGTGCTTTCTAAAATGTCTCTTAATTGTAATATTGTGATTTACAGGCCTAAAAATTAGTGAAATCATTATCAGTCATGGACTCTATATTGGAAGTCTATGGATTCCAATGGATATTTAATTATGCATGCTCATTTGCAATTTTTATATTTTAGATTACCTTTTCTGTCATCTAATGGTCACTTATAGTTTATCTTAAAAGAAAAAAAAAACCTTCATAATTCAATAACTGTTAAATGTGATCTTGGGGACACCTCATAATAAATATTCAATTTATACTGTATATTACAATGTTGTAATGCCTACATTTACTTGTAGTAATGCCTACATTTAATTGATCAATTTGTGTTTTATTTGTAGTTTATTTTTAGTGTTTTGTAATTTATTTAGACAAAATGATATTGCATTTTATTATTAACCATTTATCAGTTATTTCTGTTTTGTTTCTTTTTTTTAAAATCCTTTTTGAAGGAAAAGGAGAGAGATTCAGATGGCTCCAACTGCCCAAGCAGTTCTCCCACAGACAAGCTGAAACCTGCTCTGAACAGAACAAAGGCACGTCCGTCTAATCATGACCCAAAACCACATTCTGCATTTCCATTTCCTCCCACCTTACATAGAGTGTTGTGGTGGTGGTGGGGGGAATTAAACATTGATATGATTTTTCCCCACACCTCCACCCTCAGTCTGACTTCTTACACCTGTGCTCTAGGTCTCAGGGTTGTCTCGGAAACGGCCTTGTGGGCAGGGTAAAGGCAGTAAAATTGAGACCTCCGCTCCTGCTAGACCCAGCGGTCTGAGGAAGAAAGCGAGTGGGAAAAAGAGTACAGTCAACAATGAGAACAATCCAGGCCAGCAGGCCACCATCAGCGGCCTCTGGGGGGCCTTCAGCTTCAAAAAGTAAGTCAGCCTGTGTGTAAGTATGTGATTATGTAAATAAATGATTCAACATGGCCGATGACAAGCCCTCACACTGTCCTATTCATCTTCTACTGTTTATTTATGGCAGTCAGTACCACCTGTGGCCAGCAGGGGCAGCGGGATAAACCTGTTAACACCAAGAGACTAAACTAATGGGAGTGGTGCCGTTACCTGTGCTGTCTGTTGCTGTTAACAGAGGTGTAACTGATTGCATGGGTAAAGTGAGAGTCATTGTTGTAGTTTACTGAAGGGTGGTGCCTGCTTACTATTAAAGGAAGTAGATTACCATTATGCAATGCTCAGGCCTGAGTTGAATAATAAGGGCCAGAGTCAGTGCAGTTTTGAAGGGGTAGGGGCTAATCAACATATGAATTAAACATGAAGTCAGTTCAAGGGTGAAACTAGAGAAGAATCTGATTGCTGCTTTTCTCTCCTACTTTTTGGCATTTGAAAAGTTGTCCATAAGACTTGTGTGTTAATATTTTAAAGCAATGATAGTTACAGACCCAAAATGGCCACATGCTTCGACGTGAATGTATTTAAATGTATGTGCATGTGTTTCTTTAAGGGACAATCTGAAGCTGAACGCTTGCAAGAAAGGAAAGCCGTTGTCTCCAGTCAGGGAGAATGTGATGACAACTGACTGAAGCAGATCAAGAGATTCTCATCATCGCAGAATGACATGTCATCTTTTCAATCAAATCATTGTTTCTTTTAAGAGTAACAGCCAGTCTTTCAATCATACTGTGTATGTTCATGTTTTTGTATGATAAATAAGTTTGTATAATTAAATTTTAAATTTTTTTTCAAGTCATTAAAGACATGATTCTCTCTCTTAGTAATGTTTGTTTTCTGAAATGTGCTCAGCTGTTATTGAGTTCATTTTGACCCTAAGAACAAGCTATGCGTGAATTTTACATTATGGTGATTCTTCTGACTTCTTACTAATAACTGAAGACAAAATATATGCAGTGGGAGATGCACACAATAAAAAACTGAGAAAATGCTCAGTAAACCTATTTAATAGGCTTTTCTGAAGCAATGACAGACATTTAATATTCAGTGAATCAGACTGAATGCAAATTATGTAAAGCAGGGGTGGGCAAACTTGGTCCTTCCAGGTCACTTTCCTTCAGAGTTTAGCTCCAACCCTAGTCAAACACACCTGAACCAGCTAATCATTGTCTTCAAGACTACTAGAAGGCTACAGGCAGGTGAGTTTTATCAGGGTTGGCTCAAATCTCTGCAGGAAAGTGGCGTGGAAGGGCCACGTTTGCCCATCACTGATGTAAGGTCATGAAATCAAGTATCAAAAGCTCTGCCCTACATTTTTTTCCCTCATTCGATAAGCCATTTCACTCGGATATACATCACTAGTGAAAAGTCCAAACATTTCTGTTTAAGGGTGATTTTTACTAAATTTTTTAAATGCACATTAATGTGATCAATTCATGCATGTTTTATTTATTTAAAAAATAACTTTTAACCAAGTTTTTATTAAAATGTCAAAACTCAATTATCCAGTGAAACGAGTTCTTTCTGGTGATGTATACTGAACTTCTTCAGTTATTTAGTCTGCTTAAACCCCATACTTTCATACTGTCGACTGCAAACTCATTCAGATGTCACAATGCAGAAACTGAATCCATTGCAATATAGAAATGGATCTGTTGCTACTCCTTTAAGTAGTTTATAGCTAAGCTTTGGGATTTGAGTTCCAATTTATGTAAATTTACCAAATTAATGTGAGTGTCATGTTCCTTGTTATGTACTATAAACTAAATGTAGTTTTTTTTTCTAACCATGTTATAATTTATGGCCTTTATTAAAGGAAATATTTAAGCTTACCCTGCAACTGTGAGTATATGTACAGTGTGAAATGCACTACAGTTTTGGAGTTACAGTTGATCTGAATTCCATCTAAATGAATAAGTCAAAGTGTGTTTGTGCTGCGTGTGGGTTTTAGGCTGGTTTAGGAATGTAGTATGTGAGTGAACAAATGCCTGAGGTGCAATGCTAGACCTCATGCCTCACTCCTTTAGGACAGGACATCAGAGGACGCCTCACAAAGATGCTTTACCTTATCAGGTCAATTTCACAAAAATACATGTGCTCACTGAGAAACACAAGCGCTCTTGTCTTAGAGACTTATCAGAACAATCTTGGTGCTGTTTTCCTTGAATACAAATAGTTCTCTGGCTCTCACATTCTTTGGGTGTTTCTAATTCAACTAATTCACTCACACGTCAGTTTATGAACACATGTAAGAAGCCCCAAGCAGGACAACTGCCTTAAGAAATATATCAACTTAAGTATTACTGGGACATGTTAAACAATGTATCCAAAGGGATTTGCAACTGTTTGCATGTTCTTAAGGAAGCAGCTCTCAAAATTAAGTAGTTATTTAGCATAAGATTCATAAAGTGACTTTCATTGTTAGAAGAACAATTCCTCTGGAGCAAACCGGGTTTAAGTGCCTTATTGAAGGGCACAACGGTGATACTAAAGGCTCCTTGTTGGCCTTGTATGAGCAACTGTCCTTTTAGAGACCAGCACTAAACTCACTAAACTTGGTGTTGAAAATTAAATTTTGCATTGTTTTCCTGTTCTATTCTATAAAAAAAAGTAAAAATGAATTTTGTTTCAGAGGAAACCAATTATATTGGAATGTACAGAGAACGAACTCATTGCATAAAACATATCCAATGTCACTTGCTTGGCAGGCATAAGAATTTAAAAAAAAAAATGTTTATTCATAGTTGGGTGTTTCTTCAACTTTGGGCACTTGTATGTCCCAGGGGTAAATTTTTATTAAATTAACCATTCTTTTTAAATTTTTGTTACAAATGGCCACATTAAAACCGTCTTGGAAACTGCGTAAACCGTGAAATAAATTAAAAATTCAATATTTATTTTGTGTGAAACTGATTTATATAAGTATTTCAGAAATTACAAAGTTTTCACTACAAGTTGTGCGAAAATTTAAATAATTTATATAGATATTGACAAAATCAGCATTTTATTCCAAAAATATTAAAATGGTCATTTCCATCACATAATACTGCTAAACTCAATACAGAATTTGAAATGTGGTGGGAATTTTCACATGAGATCCAATTTAAACACTTTAAAACTTTTTTTTTTCACAGAGACCGAAGAAAAATCTCTTAGGAGATACTGCTACCACTCCACCATTCATATATCCTTTTGCATTGTATATCTGTTAAATCGATGGTCTTTTTTTACTGTCATCTTTGGCCTGAGCTGTGCAGTTGCATTGAGCTACAAATACCTGAATGAGAATGTGGAGTGGTGGCATTCTTCTGAAGTGTGCTCACGATGCTCAATCCCTGCCACACCTAGTTTACAAGGATACTATACAGTGCCAACAACAATGACTCAATGGCCATGCATGTTAGAGGAAAGACTCAGAACCAACAGGAATGTCAGACATGTCTGAAACCACAAGTAGTTAGGAATATACATTGATTAGACCTTCAATTTGTGAACGGACGTCCCAGCTACATGAAAATTCTATCCACACATACAGTATAATAACTCAGTATACTCTATAAAACAATAATAGCCTACAATAACTTATTAGGCTACAATCTGGAACACAGGAACATCTCTTAAAGCAATCAATAACTATAATTACTAGGGCCATTAATATATACTCCTTAAACACTTACCTCACCTTCATGAACATTCTACAGGCTTCCCTCCTCCTCCCCCACACCACCTCTATTCACTTCTACTACTACTCTAATATTCAATAATGTATAAACTTCTGTAAGTAGCTCAGATGGACATTTCAGGGATGGCTAGTCAAACATTTTTACCTAAAGATATAAAAATGTGCAAAGATATGAAAATGTGAAATCTGAGTTTCTGAGAGACACCTGGTTTTCTACTTGTCATCATGTTTTGCAGATCACACATGTAAATAATGTAGGGAAATTATGTAAAAATCCCAAACAATTTCTTTACAGTTTGTGTTAGTGAGATGACATAATCAGTGTGACATAAAATACAAGCATATTTACTTAATATATAATAATAATAAAAAAAACTATACAACACACCAGAGCCTGTGATGTTGTTGAACCCAGCAGGTGAAACATGGAACGAGGACCTTCAGCAGGAAGGCTGACTTTGATATTGCCTGATTTTATAAATGTTTTTTATTCTCAGTTGACAAAAAGTGGGGACACAACTGTGAAACCTTATTAAAGATGTACATTTCATTAAAAATTAACCTTATTTGAGGACATAGCAGCCATTTTTACTCAAAAGTATGCATTTATATAGTTGTTTTGCTAAAGTTTTAAATATTTTTTAATCTATATAATGTATTAAGTTATGGTCTGAGGGTCAGAGCACACTGTAAATTGGATAAACAGTTTGTTCCTTGGAAATTTAAAAAATGTTACTTGTGCACCATGAACTATTCATGAAATTTTTATCATCTTAATTGTTAGTGTTTCTAACCGGATCGGTGGTATCCGAAACATTCAGTACTGTGTCGGTGGTGTGTACAATGACAAAAATGTGTTTTTCACCATTCAAACTAGCAGTTGTTCAACCACATTTCATAGCACCACATAGTACCACAGTTAGAGCAGAAAACAAAAGACCTAAAAAAAATCCAACTCTCGACTTGGACCAAACTGAATAAAATGCTATTTTTGTGCTCCTAGATTGCCATTGGGTGAGTCTGCAGTACTCATTTAGACACCTGTTTCTCTGTCTGCATGAAAACTGAAGCAACTTTCATTCCTGTGTTTTTGCTTCCACCACTATGAGGTTCTTCCTTAATTAATGGCGAGGCCTTAACACGTTTACGGCTAGCGGAGAGCTTTTGTTTCCCAGTTGCTGGTGACTGTATTTCATTACAGAGATACAATGAAGGAGACAAGTTCATACCTGATGCCCAGACGCTGATATTTAGATGTAACACAAATAAATACAAGTCAAAGACTCAACTCCAAAGTCTCTCCCTTAAGGCGAAAGTACTGCTCTTGCCACAACATGTGCACGAGCTCAATGCCACAGTCAGCCTTCATGCATTAGCCTACGCTAAGCACACAAGGTGCTTTCCTCTCTCAAACACTTTCTTTTGAGGTTCAGTAATACATCTGTGGATTTCATGACAGTGCATTCAATAGGAGCTTTGCTAAGTACACAGTGAAATCAGCTAAGATGAGGGTCATAAATGGGTGATTCTTCAGTTAGATGCACTTTTGACTACTTGAAATCTTGAAAAAATGAAACTTCTTCAATCTACATTTCACTGGGTGGATTTTTAAATGTGTGTGATAGTTTATTTTTTGGAGAAAGCATTTAACAATCACTGATATACTGTTTAATAACCAGATATCACTTGCTGACTTACACTCTTAAAAATAAAGGTGCTTCAAAAGGTTCTTCAAGCGATGCCATAGAAGAACCATTTTTGGTTCCACAAAGAACCATTCAGTCAAAGGTTCTTTAAAGAACCATCTCTTTCTTACCTTTTTGTAATCTTACAGATTTTTGTAATCTTACAGAACAGAAAGGTTCTTCAGATGTTAAAGGTTCTTTATGTAACCATTTAGACAAAAAGGTTCTTCTACGGCATCGTAAAGCACCTTTATTTTAAGAGTGTAGTGAGTGCTTTCAAAATATAAAATCTCATTCGGTTCATAAACTTTTACCTTTGTACTGAACTGTAAACATTCACAATTGCAGCACCGTTTAGAGTCCATGGAGTTAAATCACATTCTCACTGCGAATAAATACCAACAAACCCTGCATAGTGTGAAAATGAGTGGTTACTCATTTGCATTGACATTAGGCCTGTCTCTTCTTTTAAATGAAACACTTCATAGTGGCTATTTTCTGCATGAATAGTGGTTAAGATTGGGCTCCATTTCTGCTGCCGAGATTTTAAGGTTGCAAGATGGGTGACTAATAGTATTACTTTTCAAAGCATGCTAAATAGATCACTTATTATGAAACGTACTATGATTACTTACTATGAAATGTGGCTGTACTACCGTTCATGAAATAAAACAAAAACTCTTACAATAAAGTCTTTATTGTATGGCAGACTGGAAACAACAAACGCATTGCATTAACACCTTGATGACTTCATGGTTTGTTTCATTAGGCATCTTTTTCAAACTTTCAGTATTACTCAACCAAACAGCAGTTCCCTCTCGAGCTTTCACGAGACATCACGGAGATATTTCTCCGTTATGGGAACTCCTTCCCTTCCAACCTTTCCTGAAGTCCTATTGGCTCCCGCCAGTCCAAATGACTGGCCAATTGACGCGAAGTATGCAAACCGCATGCAAATACTGACGAGCTCAAGCGGCAGTATAAAATGCGGTGCACGCGACAATTACGTCAGAATCTTCTACTTCACCTGTTGAATTCACTATGGCAACAATCTGCAAGATCTGCGCGGGACCGATAGCGCCGCCGGATCAGCACGACTACTGCGTCGCCTGCCTGGGCCAGGCCCACGCCGAGGCGGCGCTGGACGAGTCCAACTGCGGGCATTGCGTGAACCTTCCGGCCCTCGTGCTCCGGACCTGCCGTGATGTGGCTCGCGGCCTATTCGGGATGAGGCCCACTGCCGCCAGCGTGCCGCTGGTGGGCCCTCCCGGTGACGGGAGCGTCGTCTTGTCGCTCCACCAACCCCAACGGTCACCCCGTTCCCCGGTCTCACTCCCCGAGGACTGCTTCCGCCCTCCTTCCAACATCGCGGAGTTTGTATCCTTTAGCCAGGAGGAGGGGGATGACTCGATGTCCATCTCGGCCTCGGAGAGGGAGGATTGGGCGGGATCGGAGTCCGATCAGCCGGAGAGCATGGGGCCCCCAGACCTCCAGGAGGAGCTCATGAGGGTTCTGTCAAGGGCTGTCCAGGAGTTGGAGCTTACCTGGAGTCCTCCAGAGGAGCCTGCCAGGAGTAAGCTTGACTCCTGGTATTTCAGGTCCACCCGGAAAGCTGACTCGAGGACGTCGGTCCCCTTTTTCCCCGACGTACACGAGGAGCTGGTAAAAACATGGTCTGCGCCCCAATCAGCGCGCGTCCACTCTGCCACACAGGCCATTTTTTCCCACGTGGATGGGGCGGAGGCCCACGGGTACGTGCGCTCTCCCCCAGTCGAGGAGACCGTCGCGGCGCACCTGTGTCCTGCAGCAGCCAAGACCCTAGGCTCAGACATCAGCCTCCCCTCAAAGCCGTGCAGGACCACCGCCCACCTTGCTAATAAAGCATATGCGTCTGATGGCGAGGCGGCTTCCGCGCTGCACGCCATGGCAGTGCTGCAGGTTTTTCAGGCGAAGCTCCTGCAGGCAGCGGAGGGCGGAGCCCTCATCGCAGAGGCCGTTAAGGATCTGCGCGTGGCGACGGACTTCGCGCTGATGGCGACGAAGCGAGCGGCCCAGGCTGTGGGTAAGGCCATGGGTTTTATGGTCGTCCTTCTGAGGCACCTTTGGTTGAACCTAGCTGACCTCAAAGATGTTGACAGCAGGAAGGCGTGGGGTCCCGGGAGGAAACGCCACGGCCAGCGGAGGAGCCCGCGATGTGACTCTCGCCCGCCGCCACCGGCTAAGCAGTCGTCCTGACGGTCTGAAGAGAGGAGGAGAGTGCGTGAGAGGCCCGGCTCCCAAGCGCCACAAGTTCATGGTTTCAAATGTTTGTGTGTTGGATGTGGGACACGCTAGTCAGCCATATAAACACGCTGCTTCGTCACTTGGAGTCCCTAGGGCTATGTGTCAACACGCAGAAGAGCATTCTCGCCCCGAGTCAATCTATAACATATCTGGGAGCGTGCTTCGACTCGGTGGAGAGCTATCTACCCCCTTCAGAGAGCAGACTGTTTCGCTGTCTGCCCTGTCTTCTGAGTCATCGACCTCGCGTGAGGCGGACGCTCAGACTTCGGTGTGCCCCGTCCCGTCAGGGCTTTTAGGATTTACATTGACCGTTCGGCCAACTTTCGGCATCTCCGTGATGTCTCGTGAAAGCTCGAGAGGGAACGCTCCGGTTACTATCGTAACCTCGGTTCCCTGAGAGCGGGAACGAGACATCACGGTGGTCGCCGTGTTCGCTACTCGATCAGCTAAATCTGTGTTCAGTATCAGATTCTGACGTAATTGTCGCGTGCACCGCATTTTATACTGCCGCTTGAGCTCGTCAGTATTTGCATGCGGTTTGCATAATTCGCGTCAATTGGCCAGTCATTTGGACTGGCGGGAGCCAATAGGACTTCAGGAAAGGTTGGAAGGGAAGGAGTTCCCATAACGGAGAATGTTGTCTCCGTGATGTCTCGTTCCCGCTCTCAGGGAACCGAGGTTACGATAGTAACCGGAGCGTTTCCTGTTGGACGTTTGTGGGCTAATTTGATTGAATATGCCTCAGTATGCTGAGAAATATGAACAAGCACTTCCGAAATACATTTCAGTCTGGGTTTGTGGGTGTTGCAATAAACGTTAAATTAACGTTAAAAGTTTACCCAAAAATTCTGTCATCATTTACTCACCCTCATATCGTTCCAAACCTGTGTGACATTGTGTGGAACACAAAAGAAGATATTCCGAAGAATGTGTCTACTTTTTTGCCCATACAATGAAAGTCAGTCAGTCCAGTGTTGATTGAAGGTTTTTCAAAATACTGTATCTTCTTATGTTATACAGAATTCTCTATTGAAACTATCAAAACACAACCAGCTGAAACCTTTCTGTAGTGCTATGCATTCATATGCATTTCAGAAATAACTTAAGGGTGTGTGGCACAAGACTGTAAGGCCAAACCCTTGCAAACACAACAGTCTTGCAATATTTCACTGTTGACAAAACACACTTTGGTTTTTCTCATGGGATGTTTCTATGCTGTTGTTTCTAAGGATATGACTGAATCCTAGCTACCATAGACATTAATGGGGACATGGTTCCCCACAAATGTTAAATATTTGGCCACGTACTTGACTAAAACATAATTTAGCTCACCATAGTTCAAATATGATAATTTTATGATGTTTTTTCCATTCTGGATTTTGAACAGTTTTTGGGGCTGATTGAATCGCAGTTGCTTTGGCAATTCTGAACAGAAGCTCTCTGTGATGCAGAAAACATACAAATAATAAAAAAAAATCATAATGAATTTAAAATGTATGACACCAACATGTAACTGCATCATGTCACAGATTTACATGTAAATTTACAATCACTTTCAAACTTACTCTCTGTATCTGTAGTTTCGGTGAGTGTTGCTATGTGTGTGTGTGATTGTCATGCTGGTGCTGTAGAACCTGTTTGGTTGCTTCACGTGCATTTATCTGACAGAAACCTCATGACAGAGAGGATGACAGTCATATCCACCTGGAGTTTAGAGGTATCAACATCAGTGGCTGCGGACACAGTCTCATGAACGACATTGGGTAAGTGACTCATTTTCCACTGTCCAGTGCTTATATAGATCATACAGAATCAGAACACCATAATGCAATTTATCATCCTGCATCTTCATCTGATGGGAACTGATAAATTCAGTTACTTGCAAAATATAGGTTTGTCATGTCAAATCAGGCCTAAAGTAGACTGTTCTGTTGTTTAAGCAGCTCCTTTAATATCTCATTGAATATTTGTGTTTGGTGTGGACTGTGCTCTGATTGTTGTTAAAATGTGAGTCTATTGAGGTTTCAGATATTAATACTAGTAGTGAACAGGATAAATATTTTGATCTTTTGTTAAGCTGAAACTTTCAGCACTAACTCATCATCAAGCATCATGTGCAGGCTGTATGAGGAATAACTTACAACTTATGATAGCAATAGAAGCAAGTCTTTGGGAAGCTGTTGTGGTGGTGGGTGGAGCTGAAACAATAAATGATTCCCCCTGCTGATTAAACAAGGCTTTACTGAGCTGAGTAATTATATTGTTCAAATCTTGACCATGAAATCTGAACTATATTGTCAAGACCATCTGACCGTTCTAATCGCAGTCTGAATAATGTGCTTTAGAGAGGCAAAACTGAGAAAAATGGAAGACAGACATTTAGGGAGAAAAAAAGGCAAGAGAGATACAGAGTGACCTTGTATTTATCTCCTCATCTTTCTTTCATCTGAACAAACTGGTTCTCCTCATTCTCCACAGTCCATCCATTCCTAAAACATTCCTGACACAAACCACACATACACAATCTGTTACAGAGACAGAATACCAAGTTAAAACATTTCTTTTTTAATCTGTAGTACTTCTGCTTGTATATAAAGTGCGTTAGAAATGAAATCTATTATTATTATTAAAAAGCACTGGTCATGTTGAGGCTGTACTTTGCACATATGCACGTTTTCTGCAATTCTTTTGTTAAAAAAACTATAATAATAAACATCTCTGCTGGCCTATGAAATGTTAGCTCAAACCTTAGTGAGAGAATAAAGATGCCATAATGTCATAAAGCCACAGCCCATGTGATTGATTGCAAGATTGCAGACCTTAAAAGGGAGCATCATAAAGCATCATTTGTTTATATTTTGTTCTAAACAATGTGGTTTGCAGCATGGAATAGTATCTTCCTATCTTATTTACTTCTCACTGTGAGATCTATGGAACATGTGATTAACAGCATTACAGCCAATTACATCTCTGTCTTTGAAAAACTGAAGGTGGTTCCTGACTTTTCCCTGCCACTTCCTCTTTCCCTTATTTAATATGCAATGTTTGTTATTTTTAGTTAATATTTAAATAATTGATATTGATAAAAACAACAACAATGCAATCAATCAATCAATTCATCTTTTAAAAACGTATAATACAGTGGTGCTTAGACTTGCCTTAAATTCAAATTACAATTAGTCATTGTACTACCTTTGTATATTCCTAAAAATACTAAAATAAAATGTTTGTTTGAATGGCTTTAGATCAGTCATTTCCCTTAGAAATGTATAGCCTACTTAAAAAAAAAAAAAAAAAAAACTCAAATGAATATCCATATAATACAGTCCTAAATATAATGATAAAGATTACTTCAAGTCTTGTTGCTTTTTGTTTTGACAGGTTTCCTGAAAACCGGTATTCATGACATGTCAGTTGCATTTAAAGAAGTGAAGACATGATGGTTGGTACCCTCTCACCAAAATAACAATTTAAAGATTTTGTCATTTTTTAACAAAATTGGCACAGAAAATATTCCTAATACCTGACAGACGTAGTCAGATTTATTTAGCCAATCAGAAGACAGGTCATGTCTGACTCCATGGTTAGGTCTGCTGGAGGTTTCAACAAGGCTAACAGTAATTTACAGCGCCTTTAATTGCATTTCACACATTCATTATACTTCTGATTACAACCTTGCCATGGCATAGTACATAATTTTTTACTTTTGCAAATAATATTATGTATTTATGAGATTATTAACAAAACACTAATGTATGGTAGTAAGTCACCTTGTTCATGTGCAGAATGGAGAAACAAAGATTCATGTCCACTCAGAGAGTGTAACTTTGGAGGACACAGAAAAAGGAGGGGCCGTCGTCACACGAATCACGAATCCAGCAATTAATCTGAAGGAAGGTAAAGAACTCACATGTATCCTATATGATGCCTCAATCATATAACACGCAAACTTAATGATAATAATGGATTCTGTAACATACCTTGTCCTTATCCTCTCTTTTTGTCTCTTACAGATGATCAGCTTGTTGCTGCAACCATTCATCTGGACCACCTCAGTAAAGATGAAGTGCTAAACTTGATCAGAATCCTCAAGTCCTATGACAAGAACCTTGAACTTAAGACAGCAAAGGATCTGAAAGCAGGACTGGTAAGCAACCTTGTGAATTAAAGAAAGATAAAAGGAAAAATAGAGACTAAATAGGTCTCACGATGTCTTCATCTCATCTTTCTCTTTAGTCTCTTGGTGATCTCCGATTAAACAGTGAGGCAGGACTTCAAGCACCAGGTGTTCAGGTTAATGGGCTGAAAGGACAGATAAATGCCCCAAGCCTTAAGAGTGGGATCTCAACCCCAGCAGTAAATGCAGAAATGCCACAGATTGAGCTAAAGGATGCCACACCTAACTTCAGCCACCGAGGGTTCAAACAACCAACTTTTGGCATGTCTGCACCAAATCTCAATGGAGCAGGTCTGGATGGTACATTAGAAGCACCTGATGTCAGTGTCTCTACCCCTACTCTTAACACCCCAGATGTTTCTGTTAATGTGGACAAGCCTGAACTGAAGACCAAAACAGCCAAGTTCAAAATGCCCACCTTCAGTCTACACGCTAAAAAACCAAGGATTGATGGTGATGTGAATTTAACTGCCACAGACATAAACGCTGACCTAAAAACCCCTGATCTGAATCTGTCAGCCCCAAAGATTAATGGAGAAATTGGCACCCCTGAAGTAGACATGACCTTGCCAAAAACTGAGCTCAGTGGTCCAAACCTGGACATAAAAAAACCAAAAGCTAATATTGAAGCTCCCTCTGGCAAGATTACATTTCCTAAATTAAAGAAAGCAAAAACTACAAAAGTGAAAGTACCAGAGGCGAGTGTTGATGCAAATCTTTCTGCCCCAAAATTAAATGCAGATGTTAGTGCACCAAATGTTGACATTGATCTGCCAAGAGCCAATCTTGAAGCTCCAGATGTAGACATTAAAACTCCTGATGCCAATATAAATGCTCCCTCTGGCAAGACAAAATGGTTAACATTTAAGAAACCCACATTTGGGCAGAAGGTTAAAGCACCAGAGGTTGGCTTAGATGCCAATGTCTCAACACCTGATTTAAGTCTCTCAGCACCAAAGATAGATGGGGATATCAGCATCCCAAATGCAGATGTCAATTTACCAAGGGCTGATGTTGATGTAAAAGCACCTGATGTAGACATTAATGCTCCGTCTGGAAAGCACAAGTTCCCCACTCTTAAAATGCCAAAGCTAAACTTACATAAATCAAAGCTGAAAACTCCAAATCTAAATGCAGGGGTACAAACACCAGACTTGGACATGTCAGCTCCTGGGGTAGATATTAATCTGCCAAAAGCTGAATTAAATGGACCGAATCTAGATGTTAAGACCCCAGACCTCAACCTCTCTGCACCAGATCTAGATATTAAAACTCCAGCTGTTGATGTGACGACACCAGATATTGACATAGAAACTCCATCTGCAAATTTAAAGAAGCCCCATGTTAAACTGCCAAAAATAAATCTATCTAGGCCAAAAATGAAAGGTCCAGATGTAGACCTCAATGCACAGGCAGATCTCCATGGACCGAACCTAGACCTGAAAGCTCCAGATCTCAGTCTTTCAGCACCCAAAGTGGATGGCAAATTTATTGCTCCAGATGTGGATCTGAACTTACCAGATACTAATGTCAAAAGTCCAAATGTAGACCTCGAAGTCTCAGACATTGACATAAATGCTCCTAAAGTAAATATCGATGCCCCCTCTGGAAAAGCGAAGCTACCTCACTTTAAGATGCCTAAATTTGATCTTTCTGGACCTCGGGTTAAAACCCCAAATCTAGATGCACCTGATGTAGATGTGAACATCCCCACAGCAGAACTCAAAGGACCTAATGTAAATGTTAAAGCACCCAATCTTAGTGTTTCCACACCTAAATTTGAAGGTGACATTTCTACTCCCTCTTTAGACATTGGTTTGTCAAAAGCCAACTTGAATGCTCCAACTGCAAACATTGGGGGAAATGTAAAGTCACCAAATCTCAAACTCTCCACTTCAGATGTAGACCTAGACTTGCCAAAAGCAGAGCTTGAAGGACCTGATGCTACCCTTAAAGTCCCAGATGTTGACATTAATGCGCCATCTGGAAAAATGAAGTTGCCACATTTCAATTTGCCAAAACTGAATTTGTCTGGGCCAAAAGTTAAAGGGCCTGAGCTGGATGCTAAAGCAGATCTAGATCTCTCAGTTCCCAAACTCAAAGGAGAATTAAATGCACCTAGTGTTGACCTAAATCTTCCCAAAGCTGAGATCAGTGCGCCTGATGTAAATGCAACTTTACCAAAAGCTGAGGTCAGCGTTCCCAATGTAGATATCAAGTCGTCCCCAAACTTAAAGGCTCAGTCTGGAAAGCTGAAACCGATTCCATTTAAGGAACTAAAAGTTGAACTTTCTGGTCCAAAAGTGAAGACACCTGAGATTGACTTAAATACAGAAGCTCCTGATCTCAGCCTCTCAGCTCCAACAGTTGATGCATATGTCAAAGTGTCAGATGCTGATATAAACCTTCCCAAATCAGATGTTGACATCAGTGCTCCCAAAGGAAAGCTGAAATTCCCAACACTCAAAAAGCTGAACTTGTCTGGTCCAAAAGTAAAATCTCCTGATGTTGACATTGCCGCTGATGTACATGGACCAGATCTGAACCTATCTGCACCTGGGGTTGGTACTCCTGATGTTGACGTGAGTCTACCAAATGCTGGGGTTGATTTAGATGTTTCCACAGCAGACGTTGACATCAGTGCTCCTAAAGGAAAGCTGAAATTCCCAGCACTCAAAAAGTCCAACCTATCTGGTTCAAAAGTCAAATCTCCTGATGTTGACATTGCCGCTGATGTACATGGACCAGATCTGAACCTATCTGCACCTGGGGTTGGTACTCCTGATATTGATGTGAGTCTACCAAAAGCTGGGCTTGATGTAGATGTTCCCACAGCAGACGTTGACATCAGTGCTCCCAAAGGAAAGCTGAAATTCCCAACATTCAAAAAGTTCCACCTATCTGGTCCAAAAGTCAAATCTCCTGATGCTGACATTGCTGCAGATGTAAGTGGACCAGATCTGAACCTATCTGCACCTGAGGTTGGTACTCCTGATATTGATGTGAGTCTACCAAAACCTGGGCTTGATGTAGATGTTCCCACAGCAGACGTTGACATCAGTGCTCCCAAAGGAAAGCTGAAATTCCCAACATTCAAAAAGTTCCACCTATCTGGTCCAAAAGTCAAATCTCCTGATGCTGACATTGCTGCAGATGTAAGTGGACCAGATCTGAACCTATCTGCACCTGAGGTTGGTACTCCTGATATTGATGTGAGTCTACCAAATGCTGGGGTTGATGTAGATGTTCCAAGCATCAACGCTGAAGTTGAGGGCTCCAAGCATAAGGTAAAATGGCCTTTCAAATGGGGAAAATCTACTGAATCAAAGGATGGGGATATAAACATTAAAGCACCAGAAGTAAATGGTACCACTGGAGAACTTAAACTCCCCAAAAATATACCATTGTTCAAGCCTCACCCCCTACCTGACATCAACATTGACAGTATCTTACCAAAAATCACTGGAACGGTTGACCTCAGTACTGACCCTACAAAAACAACTACTGACGAGGTTGTCTCGGTCTCGTCAGTCAAGGCAAATCTTAAAGCTTCTTCTCCATCTGCTGGGGTCAATGGACAGACAGCTACTGTAGATATCCGGGAAAAGCTGAGGTTGTCTAATGCACGTACTACAAGCCCAGATTTCGGCATATCTTCAGAACCAGGCAGCCCTACAAAAGTGAATAGAGGAACATTTAAAGTCACAAAGCCTGATGCTGAAAAGGCCTACCCAGTAATTGATACAACTAGCAACGAAGATGACGCCAAGATTACCCTCAGCTTGAACAACATGCTTGGTTTGCCAACAGATTAAACTTTAAATAAAACCAGGAGCCTTGTTAGTGTAGTTCCATACCCACTGCATATAGGTAATACATATGTAGAACAATATGTAAAAAAATTAAAAACACCTCCAACTGTTTACTTTTAAAATGGGTAGCGTATTAACAGACAAGCATTACAGAATTTGACAGAGATGTAATTATTTTTATATTCAGTTTTATATATATATATATATATATATAATTGTATAAAGTTCTCTTTAAATGTGCAATGATTGTATCTTCTGAAAACATGAAGGAAAATGACAAATCTGTAATTCTGTCTATTTTGTCACTGTTTTATGTAATTTTATCTAATATATAGTCTTTTGTTTACACTTATTTCCATTCCAGTTATATACATATATATATATATATATGTCAGTATTGCAAATTGGAAAAAAATAACATAAAAAATAAGTCAAAATTTTACATCTATAAAATATCACATGTGTGTCTTTGTGTGTTACAAGAAGCATGTGTACCTTTATTTGCAAGGGCACTAATCTCTCAAAATACTTTAATAAAATTTGATATGAACTTTGCATGGATAATTCATTTTAACACTCACTCCCGGTTTGATTATGTGAGACCTCTTTGTGTGTTACAAGAAGCATGTGTACCTTTATTTGCAAGGGCACTAATCTCTCAAAATACTTTAATAAAATTTGATATGAACTTTGCATGGATAATTCATTTTAACACTCACTCCCGGTTTGATTATGTGAGACCGTTATACTGCATTCCTTTTTTTTTTTTTTTTTTTTTAAAGATCCTCAAAGGATAACAGTGAAAAACAGATGCAGTGCAGCAATAAATCATTTACAATGATTTATTTAGGCTAGTTATTCACCACTGACATTCAAGCGATGCCAATAGTTCATAATATATTGATGAAAAAAATACTTTGTATTTACACTATAATGGTAATTATAACCAATCTTCAAAAACTGTACATATAAAAGTTTTATTTTTAAACAGAGAAACCCTGATGCACACAAACAGGCCTTAATTTTTAGACACAGGAAATAAAAAGCTAGGTAGAGTACATAGCACAACACCAAACACTTTTTAAAAGAGTCTTGTTTAGAAGAGGTAATGTTGTCACATTCTACCTTCCTACCTGCATTGTCATTTACATTTGACCACACATTTTGAAACAGTCGCACTCTGCATTTTTTAAACTAATATTTTCAATAGTTAAATTTAAAACGTCTCAGAATGATTAAGCAAGTCCAGTCAACTTTCAGATCAATTGTTCTCTGCAGTTATACTGGTATTTTACCTTTCTAAGGCATGCTAAATCTTTCTTAAAGTCTCAAAACACTATAAATAAAGAAAAAAAATTAAGCGCCATTCCTACCAAACATGATATTAAATTCAAGTGCTCAGTGCAATGGGAATTTTGATATATACCACAATGTTTTACATGCTCAAATTCAAATTTTGAAATTTTAACCGGCCACTTCACAAACAGACACCGCACAATGAGTCTCTTTTATAGAACATAAGCAGAATGAATTTCAGTGTATAAAGTCTGCAAAAGCCGTCTTAAAACTCATTTAGATATTGAGCTCAGTAACTCGACATCATATATGTTACTAATTTAAGGAAACTTCATAAGACTACCAACAGTGGCACACTGCCAGCAGATGACCGATTGTATTAAAAATAAATTAAATGCTGTATTACTGGAACCACAGAGAATTTCCAGGCAGAATCTAAATGAGTAGTCACATCTGAGCGACCTTTCCGTTTTCTCCTGAAGTGCTGGCGTGCTGCTGCATATAGCCTATTTTCTATTCACCCTTTTGTCACATAACTAATACAGTTAACCAGTCTGTGACATTTGGACTGATGAAATCAGCCAAAGGTTAACAAAAAAAATTTAACTACATCCAGTGTACTACCTTGTAAACACTGTCTTTGCACCACCACTGTTCAGTAATGTGTGTTCTGACCTGCTGTCCATTACTGCAGTCATGAATTTCAGTTACTACGAACTCGTTTCTCCTTTGAGGTCCAGTTATTGTGAAGTCCCAGCTAATGAGCCTGCTGCCAGCGTGAGGGCCAGTCGTTCTCCATCCACCTCTGGAGCAATCGAAGCACATCAATGCGCTGGTAGAGCTGGCAGAGTTCGGTGAGCTCCGTGACAGGTTTCTGGTTGTAGCGCAGGAGGAACTCTTGAGTGGGACTGTGGTAGGTGGGACCATGTGTGCGCTGCTCTAGAAGCGTGAGCTCATCATAGCTCATTCCCCAGCGGCTTGCAAAGTTCTTCCAGTTTTTGACAGTGCAGTGAGTCGGATCCAGCTTCAGCCTTAGAGTGTACAGAAGGTCTTCGTCGTTCATCAGGTCACTGATTTTGGGTGGAGGGGTGGAACATAAACACTCCTTACAGGGCTTATGTTCTTTACTGAAGTCTAGAGAGTGGGGAAAGAAAAGCAGACATTGCATAAAATCAGGATATCTCAAAAAATGAATGCAAACAGTAACAATAGCACTCCAAAACCCAATTTACAAACGATTCTTAACCCTCTAAGGGCTGTTCATCTATGGAGCGTATTTTATTTTAAACCCTTTCTGTCACCTGATGGACACTTTTAAAATTAAAATGAAATGAAATTACCATTACAACCAGTAGTACTGAAGTACGAAGTATAGCAAGCGCAGAAAGTCATTAAATAAACCCAGACCCCAACAGTCTAGAAGGGTTAATAACTATGAACTATTTTTGACCTAGTTAACTACAAATGAAATAAATTAATTGTTAATGTTATAATAATTAAATAATAATGCATTAAATACCTTCAAATATTTTTAGATTTAACTTAAAAACTAATTTTTTTCAACATTTCTTTAAAAAGGACACATGAAAAAGAGTGCTTTACTTTTTTATCTTTAACTAGAAGCTGATAAATGTATTTGGCCAACACAGACTTGTTGCTGTTGTAGGTTTGCTGCTCGGCATTTACACTGCTTCACTTAATGCACAGGTCTATTTTGACATCGGCTTGTCAGATGTTGTGTTCCGTCCGTTTCTACAGTTATCACTGTCAGTCATATCCAGTGTTGCCAACCCTCACGCATCTGACACTGTTCTCAGGCCACATGTCCATTTTCTCACTATGCGCCACTGATGTGATGTCTGCTTGCATGAGTTCTTGTTTTTTATATTTAGAACACAGTCAAGCAACATCAGAAGAGAAAGAAGCAAATGATTAAATTACATATTCGTAAAATCACCAGTCACTTGCTTTGTTCCTGAATGAATCAGTCCTTTTTAACAAATCAAACAATTCAATGACTCAGTCGTTAGTCAGTGACTTGCCACCACCTACTAATGGTTTAGTTTCATACTTAGAAACATAATTCATATAGTGCAATTCTTATGGAGATCTATAAGTAAATATATTTATTATAAAGAAACAGACCACTCCCCTTTCTTACTCCATGCTGAACTCAAAAGTTGGCAGCCCTGCTAAGCAATAGCTCGCGGAATAGTTTAGCGGATTCACTCACATAATTTTCTTACACTGACGTTTGTCACTCCTGAAACAGCATACGTGGACGTTTGGTCCTCTTAGCAGCATAAAAAACAAAACTTTTCTTCAAACTGTGAATGAATTATATAGAGAAACCAAGCAAAGGGTGCTCACTCACAGTGCAACTGACTGAGCTTATTCACACGAAAACTCTTGTAATCAATGACTAACTACACACTGCAAAAAAAAAGATTTTATATATATATATATATATATATATATATATATATATATATACAAACCCAATTCCAAAAAAGTTGGGACACTGTACAAATTGTGAGTAAAAAAGGAATGGAATAATTTACAAATCTCATAAACTTATATTTTATTCACAATAGAATATAGATAACATATCAAATGTTGAAAGAATTTAAAATCAACTTATTTTCCCCTTAAAATGATACATTTTCTCAGTTTAAACATTTGATATGTCATCTATGTTGTATTCTGAATAAAATATTGAAATTTGAAACTTCCACATCATTGCATTCTGTTTTTATTCACAATTTGTACAGTGTCCCAACTTTTTTGGAATCGGGTTTGTGTATATATATATATATCAGGGCTGGGTTTTGACACAAATTTCACGATTCGATTTTCAATTCTCATTCACAAGCTTGCGATTCGATCCAATATCGATTATTTTGGATATATATCAGGTACAGTACATGCCAAATTTTCTCAAGGAAAAAAATCTCTCAACTAATGCTGTAAAATATACATGAGTCAGTTGGTACTACATTATAATATTTGAGGTTAAAATTGACTGATTTTTTAAAATTGCACTTAAAGTTTTTAAGATAAAGTTACAATTACATAATATTTCTACTTTAATTTATATATATATATATATATATATATAAACATAATGGTGGCTGTCATAAAAACTTGATGGATTTATTCAAACATAAATAAAAATTTATAATGAATATGTTATATGGTGCATATATTTAGCAAAATGCCCCTCTCCACTGTTTTACTCCACCGAATATGTTTTTTCTGAGGTAAATGTGACCTTACGTGACATTGTTTACAAGCTGTTATATTGACGTCTTTGCGCGACTGAAACACTGACTGAGCGATTACATGACAGGACACAGATTGTAAAGTTGCACTCTTTCTTTTAACTTACCTTCAGATGTTTAGTCATGTTTATTTTGTGCTGAAACTGGTATTAATGTGAAGGAGATGATCAGTTCACGTGCGCTACACGCTGCCGCGTCTGTAGAACTGAGGCGCTACAGCGATCCGTCACTCCACATTAAACAGCGCCAAAACGGTATTTATTGCAGCCCTAATATATATATATATATATATATATATATATATATATATATATATATATACACATATATACATAAATTACATTATATAATAATTTCTGTTGTCAATAAATTTAATGTATGATTTCAGTTTAGAAAAATTATAGAATTCTAAAACTTTTTAAAACTGTAGATTTACTGTTAGCAATGTACAGTGTATTATTACCATATGCTCATTTGCCCCATTCTGATAACACTGTGTCCAATTTGTGGTGACAGTTGTGTACAGTAGGAATGGTAGTATTCTACTATTTACACATACCTGATGATACTGAAGATGATGGAATAAATTCACTACTGTCATTTTCCACAGGCTGGGTGATAAAACAGGAGAGAGAGAGAGAGAGAGAGATGGTAAGGTGTATGTATAACTGAAGTTAAAGATTCAACAAAGAAGACTCAAGTATTACACACTGCACAAATACATTAAAGGGGACATCAGATGCCAATTTTCCACAAGTTGGTATGATTCTTTAGGGTCTTCATGAAATAGCTGCAAAATACTTTGGTTCCTCAATGGTTGTGTAAAACAACACCATTTTACCTTGTCAAATACAGCTCTGTTCACAGCGAGCCGTTTCGGTGCATGTCTCTTTAAATTAGAGATGTCCATTTCGGTTATTTTTCCTAACCAACAACCGACGCTCGTTAACCGATTATTAACAGTTAACCGGCACGATTATTTTAAATTAGAATTGAATTAAATTAGAAAGGATAA
>NW_015505197.1:2058111-2100023 GCF_001515645.1 Sinocyclocheilus grahami | reverse complement strand
CAGACGGCAGAAAGCGGCATCCTATTTTTCTTTAGGCTTATTTTACAAAAGCACAAAGATTTGTTTTTATTGTGAATGTACACAAATAAAGGCAAACCTTTTACAATTCTGATTATCTTTAGGACTAAAAGGAATAGTTGTTTCCACTGTTAGAAGGAAAAAAATCAAGTGATTGCGCCCGCGCCGCATGTGCGCACACAGTTAAGCATTGCTACCTTGACAATGTAGCGGTAGTATTCTACTATTTACACATACCTGATGATACTGAAGATGATGGAATAAATTCACTACTGTCATTTTCCACAGGCTGGGTGATAAAACAGGAGAGAGAGAGAGAGAGAGAGATGGTAAGGTGTATGTATAACTGAAGTTAAAGATTCAACAAAGAAGACTCAAGTATTACACACTGCACAAATACATTAAAGGGGACATCAGATGCCAATTTTCCACAAGTTGGTATGATTCTTTAGGGTCTTCATGAAATAGCTGCAAAATACTTTGGTTCCTCAATGGTTGTGTAAAACAACACCATTTTACCTTGTCAAATACAGCTCTGTTCACAGCGAGCCGTTTCGGTGCATGTCTCTTTAAATTAGAGATGTCCATTTCGGTTATTTTTCCTAACCAACAACCGACGCTCGTTAACCGATTATTAACAGTTAACCGGCACGATTATTTTAAATTAGAATTGAATTAAATTAGAAAGGATAAAAAAGCAGCAAAAAACAGAACATGAGGATTCACATGGTCATCATCTCACATCACGCACCTGCAGCGCTTCTGCGAGCGGAGAAAAACATAATAAAGCTATAAAACGAATAAATAGGCCTATTCGAGAAATATATTTTTACTTAAATAATAATAAATAAAAAAACTGTAACATGTAGCCTAGTATGCAGTTTCGGTTCATTTTTGTGCTGCGCGAAAGGAAACCAGACGGCAGAAAGCGGCATCCTATTTTTCTTTAGGCTTATTTTACAAAAGCACAAAGATTTGTTTTTATTGTGAATGTACACAAATAAAGGCAAACCTTTTACAATTCTGATTATCTTTAGGACTAAAAGGAATAGTTGTTTCCACTGTTAGAAGGAAAAAAATCAAGTGATTGCGCCCGCGCCGCATGTGCGCACACAGTTAAGCATTGCTACCTTGACAATGTAGCCTGTTCATTATCATAATAAAATACTGTCAGTCAAACATATGGCAAAAAACCCACACTGCTCAGTTTGAATATGTAGTAAAATCTGTGCCATTAAGTATTATCACAGTACCGCCATGTGTTTTACGTGGATATTGGAACGCGAGTGAAGTAGGCTACATAAATAATAATTTGCCATTCAAATACATTGCGAATAAGGAAACATTTGATTTTATGTCGAATGAGAGACCCAACGTTGGTTTCAGTTTCGTTTTAGCCTAAATTAATTCATTTTGGCTTGTCGTTTATATTGCTATAGCTTCTTATATTTTTAATTCTTGTTCTTTTCTAAATACTGTTAATTGAAAGGCTTTTTTGTGGAGTGAGGGGAACTAAAATAGCCCAGCTAGGCTATGTTTAGTGTTTATTATAATGTTTGTAAACATTTCGCGTCGGCATTAGGTCTATTTCTGATTGAAATAATAAAATTTCGACTTATTTTCTCTAAAAAACAAAAAAAATGTATATGCGTAGCATATTTTAACCATGCAGCAAGCCTTTTTAAATATTTTGATAAATTACTGAAAAAACTGATTGTATTAATCAAAATTCTTACGCCCGCTTAACGGTTAACTGGTTAAAATGAACATCCCTACTTTAAATGATAATGAGCGACTGCTCACCACATCCCTCTCTTCTGTTTTTTTTGGGTATTTGGTGGCGCATTACCATCAAAAACAAAATGAATCCACTGCTTCCTCAGTGGCTCTGATGTCGAGAGAAAATTAAGACTACAGCTGCTCGAGAGTGGAGTAAATGGCAGACAGCGTACAACTGGCTGAGGGCGGAAATATGCTAATACGGGACAGTCCATCAGTGGCCGTAGGCGGGGGCCTGAGCAGTATGATGTCACATTGCTCAGAAAATCAAAACGGCTTGACAACTGAGACTGTTTAGGTTTTTTGGTGATTAAAAAAAAGAGTGAATTGATTTTTTAGGGTGGCTGTGTCCACACACTGCTAAGGCACATTTATATGCAAACAAGTGAAAAAAAAGTGAATTTTGCATCTGATGTCCTCTTGAAAGTTAGTGGTACAGTGAATCCACAGCCCTAATGAAAAGTGTGAAACACACAGGGGAATAACCACAGCCCTGAGAAGTGAACCAAAATCACCGTTCTTATATAAAAACCATAAATTTGTTACACAGCCCACATGAATCTTCTTGAGATTCAGTATACCACTCAGTGAGTGATCTGAATCTATAAATAAGGATGTCGTCAGAAATGCTACGTGACTTCAGCAAATAATGATAGAAAGTGATAAGACCCAACTCGTTTCCAGAGGATGAAGATACGAAGAAATAAAAGAATCACCTGTCGTATCCTGTCTACCGCTGACAACAGATATCCAGGGGGAACAGAGCTGAGCTGCAGGGTTACAGGATCTGTAGAGTATCAGAGATCAACTTTCTGTGAATAAACTCGTTGATCTTTTATTAACACTTTATGTCTTCATGTCCTATTGAACATGATTATTTGGAAAGTGTGGAGGCTGACCAAAAGGTCACTATTCTCATCACCCAAGAATCATCCTACTGAGATCAGTGGAATTGTTTAAATAAACCTAACATTCATTGTATGATTTTACACATTTATCACTACCAGTACAAGCAGCAACAATGTAAATAAACAATAAATACCTCTGATACCTTGTGGATCAGTGACCTGAACAGGGTAATTTGACCTCAGAGACTAAAACACACACACAAAAACATCAGTAAAGACCCCCAGAGGTCAAACATCACATCACACACATCTAAATCAAGACCTCAGAGGAAAACAATTCACCTTTGTTCCTCTTTCTACATGTTGGGACACATTTGAAGAGAGGGGGTGTGTACAGTGTAGCGAAGGGAGGAAAATTTAACTTTCAGATGTGTGGATAAATGAGCAGAGAACATGCTAGAACAAACCTCTGAGACTTAGTGGAGGGTGTCACACAACAAGAGTGAGTTTCAAAACCTGCTCCTCTCATTCAATGCTACTTTCATATCATGTATGAAAATCATGTCTAACCTACATAATCTGTTGCGTTTTATCACAATATGAAGGGCAACAATGTTTACAGCTCATGTAGTGTGTCATAAACCAAAACTAAACATCATATGATCATTCAATTGATGTGTCAGTGGGTATTACCCAACGACATCCATCCATAACACTGTACCAAAGTCTTCTGAAGGAGTAAAGTACATCCTTTACTTATAAATAAATCAACTGTATGATTAGGAAAAATAATAACATCATACCATATCTGCAATGAAGCTGCTGGGGTCAGTGTCCTCCACCGGTTCAGAAGCCACTCTCCCTGCAAAAAAATAAAAAACAAACTCAAAGGTGAAACACCGCATTGCACAGAATTACCTATTTTTGATTTGTGAATTCTTAATGAAAATATTTACATTTAAATATATAGATATTAGCAAGTGAAAAGCGGATGAGGTTGAGTAGTGTGATGGTTAGGTTTAAAAAAAAAAAGAAGCAAAATCCACACATGGAACTAAAACCATCAGTTACATTTCTAAATTTCAAAGACAAAAAGCACCTGTTAAGGTTTTGTCAGATGCAAAAAAGGCTCCTCATTTTAAGGGTGCCTGATTCGAAAGTCGTACAGTCCTCTGAAGCTGTATACAATTGTGGAACCAACAAGTAGCACAAAGAAATAGAGAGGATTGTCAGTAAAAATGACTAAGTGACTAAGACAGGAAGGAAGTGTGTGTGTGTGTGTGAGTGAGAGAGAGAAGCATGGCGTGTGTAATTCAGTGGCAGCAATAGCATGTGGCAGTTTCAAATACAGATATCATTACTTTAAAAAGTCGGCATAAATTAAAAACCACCCTATCTAAATAAATGTTATTGATCTTATTGTGAACGATTCATACATTCATGTTTTATTTTTATTTTATTCAATTCTTTTGAATAATCCGTTTCAATCAGATGTATGTCACAATGCAGAGGAAAAGTTGCGTCACTACTTCTGTTACACTTTAACACAACCCGAGATGATTTTTTTTGTGATGACATTTCCATAAATGAACAAGCAGTCATTAAAACAGATTAGGTGCTTGTTGTGTACACTGTATTAAATCAAATTTTTCAGTCTTGTAAGTAAATAAGGTAGGCCAAAATGTACCTAGTGAAATATCGAAACCAAACCATTCATAGATTTGAAAAACAAAAACAGCAAGGAACTGCGATAAATAGCGAGAAACATGGGACAACTTGGAAAACACCATGTGTCCGCGAAATAAATATCCTAAGTATTTTTATGTTGCTTTTCAGAGGCAAAGCATAAAAAAAGCATGACTTCCATGTTTCTGAGATTTGCTAAAGGGACAGCAGAGACACAACTTCAGACATCAGACAGAAAAAAACTTGATTATGCATGGTTATCAACACCTCAGTCTCAGCCAAACCAGACAGCTTAACCTCGACATGTTGTGTGTGTCGACGGCCACTGCTACTTCACGGCACAATGTAGAGGAACTAGGAAGTTATTTTTGTTCACTAAAACAGTATTTGGAAAAAAAAAAGCATGAACATGAAATATAGGGTATTTTCTAAGAAATCCCATCAACTGAAACAGGATGTTGCCCTTTCATTTTAATCATGATGACTGCTGAAAGTACAGGCAGGGAAAAAACAAGCAACAAACTCTGATGTAAGCATCAAACCGGAAAGGGTGCCTAGCACCTTGAGCTGATCTTATCTATGGAAAGTTATATTCACTTATTTTGTCCCACAGCAAAAATACCCAATACTAATAAAAAAACAAACAAACAAACAATTATTTTATATCAGTATATGCTCCAAAATGCTTTACTCTTTCACAATCCATCGTGTTTCATTCTTTAAAGGAGTAGAGAGATAAACTAAAGCTCATGGACAGATCAATCTACACGTGCCACATTTAGCCCCAGTACTGCAGACGAATCCAAACATGCGCAGCCTGAATCCATTCATGACTGTTTCTGCTCAGCCAGGGAATGCAGAGAGCATGTAGCTGCTTGCTCGGGATGCACTTGGAGAGATGTAAACCACATCATGCTATAATCCTGCAGGGCAAAACCCTCTGCACAGATCTTCTTCTGCATGGCAGGCATACACTAACAGAAGCAACATACACAAATACTGCAGTATAAACTCCTTCACCAGGAAAGTCTTGAAATAAAGAAATTAAGTTTTTATCCTTATACACCACAGACTGCAGCCTTAGCAAGAGAAAGTCCACCTGATCTGATGCAACTCAAACAATTATACACACACACACACACATGTAGGCTACATACATATATGACATAAACCATGATGTGCTCCCTATTGTCTGCTTATATTTAAGATAATACCTTACCCTGGCTGTAAATGTTTACCCCTTGTCGTTTCCAACTGCATTATTTAGAAAACTGAAAACCAAGTTCACCGAACAAAACTGTCCATCATTTTGCTGCTCGTGTCCAGTAAAGCGCATGTATTCTCCGGGTACAAACCAGCGGATTTACTTACCAAACGGCTCGGTGAACGCCTTCAAACTCGTCATGTTCATTACAATAGTTTCAGACATAGGAGACGATCGCTGGTGACCTTTACACGATGGCTGGACGAAAAGGTGTACGGCGGCGGTGTTTATTTCACCTGTGAGCGCGTGCGGTCCCGGTAGATAGAGCCTACACGAAAACTTTCGAACTATCTGATCTAACTTTTCCTGCACTGAATACCAGACATCTACTTGTGTAATGTGAGCTATGGGCGAACAGAGCTTCGAGTATCTCTCTCTCACTCTCCCACACAAGGAAATTGCGTAGATACGCGAGCACAGATAACGCCATATCTTTTCACCTCTGCCTCTACACACGTGAAATATGTCCCATAATGTATAGACACCGTGCTTGCTTTGTATAAAAGTATCTGTCAAGAGAGCTGGGCAGTAACTGATTAGCTACATGTAATCTGGATTACGTAATCAGGTTCCAAAAATTAAGTAGCCTACTTGTAATTAGATTAAATTACATTTTTTAAAAACTCGTTATCAGACTAATGTATTTTTTATTTGATTGATTAGTACATGATACTCACACAACTAATTATTCATAATTTATTGATTTTCCATAATTCCTCTTTTTCATCTTTTAAGGCGGGACACTGCAGGTGAATAGGGTAAAAAAAATAAAATAATAATAGTTATCGCCTTACTTACCCAGCTGATTGATTACATTGATAATTGCAAAAAAAAAATTGTATTACAAGTTTTCTAAAATGTTAGGTTTAAATATGCAAATGAGTTTAATGAAATGTGCGCTTATTTGCATACATTTCTAGTAAACACATCTAAACACTGGATGATGTCAGTTTCAAAATTCTTGTTTAATATTTTTGACATATTAGAGTCAAAAGTTTTTACAGAGGGAATTTTGGGTATCTCATTTTTGTCACTCCATAATTCAGAAAATGCTTAGAACGGACACAAAATTATTATTACTATATTTTCACAATTTTGGGGGGAATAAAATGTTGTATATAATCAAGCAAATTATATATGAACAAATCCCTCTGTAAAACCAATAAAAGCAATAAAAATGTAAAGTTTGGTGTGTGTAAGTGCTACTGAAGTGGAGATTTATGGCTCAGTGTAATTACATTTTGAGAAATTAGAAAAAAATGAGAAAAAACTCATTTTGAGAAAACGGCCTTTAAAAATATGCATTGTAATTGAAATCTATTGGCACAAATAGATAAAGTGCTATAAAAGAAACAATTAACAGTGTCTTTTGGATGTTTTCTTTCCACTAGTCTGAAAAAACACTTCCCAAAATCTCAAATTTGACAGGTGCATGAAAAACTGTGTTTTTGCCTGCAGCGTCTCCCCTTAAATATTCCTTTCTAAAATAGCCCAGCGCTAATAGGCTATACATTCAGAAAGTCCTCCAGTTTTTTTGGACATTCACACAAAGACCAGTCATTAACCAAGTGGCTAATTAAACACAAAATTGAGAGGCCACACAGCATTTGATCACTGGATTTACAGAAATCATTTCCGTTTTAAGAAGTGTTACCACAACATTGCAAAATTGCATCAACTACAGATGAAAAACATTAATGTTTATTTGAATTATCACAAATCTACTGAAGTAGGTTACTAACCATGTATTGCTGTCTTGGGAAGACTTTTGTCTTTCAAACACATTAAAATGCACAAATTCACGTTATTTCTTATTTATATTTAATGCAGGGATTCACAAACTTTTTTGTCAGCAAAACCTTTCGCCCAATATAGCCTACTTGAACTACCCCTGAGATTAAGGTAATAAGTTCATAATTAAGTAACACATTTGATTAACACTAAACATGACATGCAGGTAAACAAATTAAATATTACCATTTTTAGCAAGTGTTTTATTTAGATTCATGTTATTTTAAAATGGTTCATTTTAATTGAACATTTTAATTATTTTTTATGATTTAATTCATTATTAGCTTTTCATTAAACTCACAACCCCCCTTGCAGTTCCTTCACAAACCCCAGTTTGGTCAACCTTGACGTAATGTAATGTTAAATGCACTTTATGTTGTTAATAACAATGAATTGAATATATTTTCTTTTTCTTTGCATTTTTATATCAATATGGTACAAGATTATCCTATTCAAATCAATGTGATAAACGGTTAGGTAAAAAGTCATCTAAAAGAAATCAGAAAGTAGTCTGATTATGTTACCTAAAATGTGTAATGTAATTGATTACGTTACTAACAACAATTTTTGTCATGTAATTTGGAATCAGTAATCTAACCAGCTCTGTCTGCTAAATATAGCCTAGGCCTATACATAATACCTTGTTAATGAAAATTATTATACGGTGTAATTAAAGATATCTTAACTGTGATAATGCGAATAAACTAAAACTTGTACATGTACGAATGAATCAATGCACCATCAAGTAAAAATCTAATATTTGCCTTGCACCTTGACTACACGTGAATTCTCAAACATCTAAATGTTCAAAAACAGATATAAGTAGGCCCTACGCTTAATTTTTTAACATTATTTTAGAGGAAATTAAAACATATAGTTATACGCTATAGGCTACATCTTAAAGTGACCAAACCTACCTGTTACAATCAAAAACGCAGATTCTGTCAGCTATGACGTCAGTCGCAACCTACATTTTTATTGCTAAAAATAACTTATACTATTAAAAATAACCCCATGACCCATTATGTAGGCTATAAGATGGAAAAAAAACCAAACCCTCCCAGTCTAAATATTTGTGTGTGTGTGTATTTCAGAATGTCACCACTGCGGGTCGCTATAAGCACACGGTCAACAACAACAACAAAAAAAAAACCCCCATAATTTCTGCTAAGTATAACAGAGGGAATTGTTTTGCGGAGGTCTGGCTTGATTAGAGTATTATCTGCAAGGATAACATTTGAACAGAGTACCCAGAAAAGAATTCTGCCTGTTACAATCAAAAACGCAGATTCTGTCAGCTATGACGTCAGTCGCAACCTACATTTTTATTGCTAAAAATAACTTATACTATTAAAAATAACCCCATGACCCATTATGTAGGCTATAAGATGGAAAAAAAACCAAACCCTCCCAGTCTAAATATTTGTGTGTGTGTGTATTTCAGAATGTCACCACTGCGGGTCGCTATAAGCACACGGTCAACAACAACAAAAAAAAACCCATAATTTCTGCTAAGTATAACAGAGGGAATTGTTTTGCGGAGGTCTGGCTTGATTAGAGTATTATCTGCAAGGATAACATTAGAACAGAGTACCCAGAAAAGAATTCTGTTCGATTAGCTTTGACTAATCAATCAGATTCAATCTAATTAAAGTACGTTTTTAGAAATGAGCACATGCTTAGGTGTACAGTGCTCCACATGCAAAATAGTGACAGAGCACAGTTATGTTTTACTTGTAGAATAGTGACAGAGAACAATAGTGTTCTACAAGCAGAATAGGGACAGAGCAAAATAGTATTCTTTTAACAGTAGTGTGGGAGCAAAATAGAGTTCCAATAGAATAGTGACAGAGCACAGTGGTGTTCTAGCCTACATGTGGAACAGTGACAGAGCAGAAGTGTAGAATAGTGACCGAGCAGAAGTGTAGAATAGTGACCGAGCAGAAGTGTAGAATAGTGACCGAGCAGAAGTGTAGAATAGTGACCGAGCAGAAGTGTAGAATAGTGACCGAGCAGAAGTGTAGAATAGTGACCGAGCAGAAGTGTAGAATAGTGACCGAGCAGAAGTGTAGAATAGTGACCGAGCAGAAGTGTAGAATAGTGACCGAGCAGAAGTGTAGAATAGTGACCGAGCAGAAGTGTAGAATAGTGACCGAGCAGAAGTGTAGAATAGTGACCGAGCAGAAGTGTAGAAGAGTGGCGGAGCAGATGTGTAGAAGAGTGACAGAGCAGAAGCGTAGAATAGTGACAGAGCACAGTGGTGTTAGCCTAGATGTGGAACAGTGACAGAGCAGAAGCGTAGAATAGTGACAGAGCACAGTGGTGTTAGCCTAGATGTGGAACAGTGACAGAGCAGTAGTGTTCTACCTACAGAACAGTGACATAACAGAATAGTGTTTTATGTGGTAAACAGTGATAGAGCACAATAGTGTAGAATAGTGACAGAGAAGAAGAATAGGGTTCTACCTATAAATTAGTGACAGATCGGTATGTGTTCTGTCTACACCGTGCACGACCACATCGCACCGTAACATCTTGAGGTTGTCTACACTGGACGTGCCAAAGTGACTGTTGCAAGTCCCGTTATTCTTCGTGTCAGATGTAGCGCTGGTGTTTGTCAGAAATTGAACGGACCATCAGTTTACTGTCGGTGACAGTACATTCAATGAAGAAAGAATCTCTGATTATAATAGGTTCTATTGACTTTTTGTCGCACCGCTCATAGACACGGTTTGACAGAATAGTGCTCCATTTGTAGAATAATGATAGAACACAATAGTATATTCCATTTGCTGATAGTGACAAAGCACAGTAGTGTTCTACTTAAAAAACAGTGACAGAGCAGAATAGTGTTCTACATGTAGAACAGTGATAGAACAGTATACAAGTGATCTATAGGCTATACAGCACACTACTGATCTATATACAGAATAGTGAAAGCAAGACCACATTTTGTGCTTAAAGAGGATCTCAGCATTAATGAGTAAACAGTTCCCTGATTGTCTCCAAGCTCATTTTATTATTCCATCTACAGTATATGGCTTCACTTCATTGAGGTGAAGTATTAGATGTATCCATGTAGAAAGAGAACATTAATACACTTCTTGGAAAGCGGCAACCATAATTAGCTGCTCGCTATGTACTAAATGCTCCATTGTTTAAAATGACAGGCCATGGTGTGATATAGGCTACAGCCTTGCAATGGCCAGTTGTCGTTCCTGATATGGTCCGTTAAACAACAGAGGGCTCGAGAAGAGGGCAACCTAAATGAAAAGCGAGTGGCTACTGTTAATCTTGTGGTAATGAAATTTAGCATTTCAGTAGGGCTATTTACTGAAAAAATTTAAATATCACCAATCATGTCTATTTATGTGTGTTTTCTTAATATTTTTTCACTGAATGATGAGAGCGGGAGAGAGTTACTGCAGAGTATCTATATTAGCACAAGACATCCTGAACATAGTGAATTACACATCAAATTGTATAAATAAATTAAATGTAATAAATAAATAAATAGAGAATTGTCGACTAAAATGTTTTTTTTCAGTGTCTAATTCATTACAAAAGGAGGATTGGGTGGAGAAAGTTTATTTGAAATCAAAGTTTGTGGTCTTACATCTTTAATATTGTAAGATGATGTGATGGATGGTAAAAATAAAATGATGTTAATTGAGACAGAATTAGTATTTATCATAATGAAGTAAGTTTATCATAATGATGTAAACAAATGTTTTGTCTCATGGTTATCAAAACTTTCTCTCAACAAAAAAGAAGTTATTAAACTTACATGGTACACGAAATATACACCCTCACCAGACATCTTACACTTGCAGTGTCCAAAGTTCTGAAAAAGTGTTTTTTGTTGTTTTGATTTTGCTTTTTTTTTTTTTGCAGATGTGTCTTATAGTCACCTAAGCAAAGAACTGAACCACGATTGGGAATGGTGTCTCCCCACAACAAATAAACTATAAGTAAATTGCTTGATGCCGCTGATGTAAGGAAACAATTATTGGACAATAAAAATAATTATATTTAGAGATAGTTTTGAGAGTGTCACAAGAAGCTGCTGCATTTTCAAATAGTTTCAGACAGGCTCAGAGCTGAGATATCCTCTGGAATTAAATAAAACCTGTTATTATTAGCATAAGTGGATAAAGACACTTCCATTTGCAATTAAAATTCCTTTGAGGTCCCTCCACAGACTGCATAAAAGTGTTTCAATAACAAGCTGAATAATTGCCCAGAAAGAGGACAACCTCGTCCAATACCTCTTAAAACATAATGAATACTCCTCTCCTAAATCACAACTGCTTAAGAAAATAACAACACAGTATAACACATAAAACATTGCTATTTTGTTTTAAGGCCAGAATGCTTTAAATATTCAGGATGAGCGGACTGCATAAAAGTGTTTCAATAACAAGCTGAATAATTGCCCAGAAAGAGGACAACCTCGTCCAATACCTCTTAAAACATAATGAATACTCCTCTCCTAAATCACAACTGCTTAAGAAAATAACAACACAGTATAACACATAAAAACATTGCTATTTTGTTTTAAGGCCAGAATGCTTTAAATATTCAGGATGAGCAGTTTGAATGAATGTATGTGTCATCTTTGCTGCTAACATTTATAGGTTGAGCACAAGTCACCGTGGCTGTAACATTGTGTGGTACATTCACACACACTCTAAAGGGCTCAGGGACCACTGCTCTGCCATTTATGTGACAATTAAAACTCTAAGACATCCTATCTGAATGATATCTGTTTAGAAATGCACACATTCAAGCACAACACAACTGAACGGCTTGTGTTATTATTCAACATCATCTCTACTGATTCATTCAAATGCCAAATAATAGAGGAAAAGCTCTTTAAAGCTGTAAGATAATAGTAAATGAGAGAAAAAAAGAGAATGACTGTAATAAAATGATGTGTCTGCTCGCTGGCAGATGCTCTCTCATGAAGAGCATTTCGGTCTGAAAACAGCTGATTATGTTTGATTCTGACATAAATGCTTCCCATCAGATCATTTTAAACTTTAATGAAAAGCATTTAGGCAGACTTTGTGGATGTGTGCTTGTGTTGTGAATATTTGGAATATTCTGCCTCTCATACAGCAGCATTTGGCCTAAATGACTAAAACACTACATAAAAATTCTGTAGGTTTTTGAAACATATAAGAGCAGAAACACAGTTGACACTTGTGTGTGCTGGATGATGGATGATTCTATGTGACTAATATGAAGTTCTACAGTCTTTAATCTATCCTCCCGTCGCATACGTTACACTGCAGTGCATTTCAAACTAGCTAAAGCTGATGGAAACCCAGTGCACAGCCTCAGGGGCTTCCCAGGTTTTCACAAGAGGCCAGACACACTACGTGTTTCAAATACAGGTGCTTCTCAAATGCAAGGCTGCATCCAAGTGTCTTATTCGGTGTCCTTCCTAAAGATTTAAAAACGTTATTGTTTTTAATAATGAAAGGTTAAGCTCATAGAGCTTTTAAGAAATAATTTAGCATTATGTGATTGATTTACAACAAAACAAAACAATGCCTTCATCTCTGAAAAACATTTTTTTGTTTTATTTAATAATGAAATTGTATGAGCTCAGTGCTGACAATTTGCCAGTCAATTTTTGTGAATTCTAAAGTGTGCAAAGGATTGTGGGTAATTGGAGGACGCAAAGGATATTTGGATGCATTCTTCAAAACATGCCTAGTGAAGGCTGTGAAACAAAGGCAACCTTCCAAGGCTCCCTTAAATTGAGACGGCCTTCGACGAAGGAAGAAATTGAGAAGCACCCTCCCTGCATCCGAATATGCCTACTTAAGCTCATAGAGCTTTTAAGAAATAATTTAGCATTATGTGATTGATTTACAACAAAACAAAACAATGCCTTCATCTTTGAAAAACATTTTTTTGTTTTATTTAATAATGAAATTGTATGAGCTCAGTGCTGACAATTTGCCAGTCAATTTTTGTGAATTCTAAAGTGTGCAAAGGATTGTGGGTAATTGGAGGACGCAATGCATTCTTCAAAACATGCCTAGTGAAGGCTGTGCAAAGGATATTTGGATGCATTCTTCAAAACATGCCTAGTGAAGGCTGTGAAACAAAGGCAACCTTCCAAGGCTCCCTTAAATTGAGACGGCCTTCGACGAAGGAAGAAATTGAGAAGCACCCTCCCTGCATCCGAATATGCCTACTTCCATACTATATAGGCAAAAAGCAGTATGAGAAGAATAGTATGTCCAAGCTACTTGTAGACTTGTCTACTTTTAGATGAAAAGTACCCGGATGGAATACCATCTCCGGCTGAGATACTGAAATGCACATTTGATGGACACTACTATCCCATGGGGCCACTATGAAGGATTTGCAAATTGTAGTGAAATTACACAACTGATTGATAGGTGACGTGACAGGCGTATGTAGTAGCCTATGTCCGAATTCTATGTACTTTTTAACTATCACAAAGTAAGTTTCTAATCAAATATAGTGCTTACTAGACAGCATGTGATTTCGGAGCTCCTGTATTACACAGCTCATCCAAATAGCCTAACTCAAACCGTGACGGTGCTAAAACCGTCATCTTGCGTCTCAGTTATGGATTGTAGTGACGTTGAAATATGGTTGCACTGTTCTTTCGTTGCTGTTTTGTTAACTGTGATGGACTTTTTTCTTAGTTGAAGCTTTAAGATAATATACATATACAATTATACAAGCTGTATGCGGGTATTGGTCAACCTGTTAATATTTACTAATGCAACGAACACTGACTACCCCTTATAATTGATTTGCTTTAGTTATATGAGACTTGGATTAGTCCTACTTTATAGCTTGTTTTAGAATAGCTCACTCGTTTACTCACCTTCATGTAGTTCTAAACTGTAGGACCTTATGTGGAACATAACATTAGATATTTTGATAATAATTGGCTCTTCTCCTTCACAAACAATAAAAGCGTGACTAAAAAAAATTAAATGTTGGAACAACATTAGGGCGAGTAAATGTTCTTTTAAAGAATAATAATCATTTGTTCTTCACATTCGCAGTATTAAAAATCAGAAGTTACAATGAGCGTGAATAGGCTAATCGAAGTATTGCCTGCCCTGCGCCACCTTCTTAGAGGGATAGTCCACTCAAAAATGCCTCATATGACTTACTTTCTTCAGATGAACTGAACACAAAGAACTTTACAAATATAATCCAGGTCATGACTATCATGTTTGACGTAAATTTATTAGCATGTTGTGAAACTTGCAGGAGAAGTGATGGGGGCTGTCTCACAATTGTGGTCTTTGCACTACTTGTTTCCTTAAATTATGTATTTCCTGTATTTTAAGTGTTCATTTGGGCGTTAAAAATGCAAGTCTGAGTAGAATGTTGGATTAAGAAATGGAACACACTTACAACATAGTGTAAAAATGCAAGTAAAGTTTTTACAGAACTTTATTTTCACATTTTGTACATATAATACTTTACACTTCAAAATAAACTTCTACATTTCTGTTTAGTAGTCCCTGTGAACAGCAACTTAATTGTGGTGCTTATTAAATGACAAAAAGCAGTTGCAAACTTTTTACAAAATATGCATACCCATCTCCATACTAATAAAATGTGCAACACTTTACATTTTATATGTGATACCTAATTAAAATAAGTTACGCTGCAAAGTTTCGACATCTCTCAATTTCGGGGCATCCAACTCCTCAACGTGATGAATGATACGCTTAGCCCTGAAGTAGCATTAGAGTGTGGATTTAGTAGTATGTGTTAAGGGTACTGAGCTTTTCAGACTTGGGATGGTCTTGCATACTTACTTCCTGTCACGTCCATGCACTCTCAAGTAACCAGAGACCGCAAGTGTGGGCATTGGGAAAGGCCCATAGGCCTCAGTGACTTTGCTTCTGTGTCACTTCTAACTAACTCAGCTGCTGGATCACTGTTGTGGTCAGTCATTCTGTAATGCTAGGAGCTCAGCAAAGGGGAGAAGAGGCAGATCCACATGCAAGCGGAGTTCATTAACAAATGAAAAGACTAACAAAACACAGGAACACAAGAGAACAGGAAACATGAGCTGGCAACGAGGAACACACACATCATCTACAGTGTTGGTAACACATTACAAGTAACGCGAGTTACGTAATCAGATTACTTTTTTCAAGTAACTAGTAAAGTAACGCATTACTTTTTAATTTACAAGAGAATATCTGAGTTACTTTTTCAAATAAGTAAGGCAAGTTACTTTTTTTCCAATTTATTGATTGACAGCTCTGGTGTCGCCATGGTGACAGAAATCGGAAGATGTTACTGTAGTTCTAATATAAATATGAATATGCATTAATTCATCTCACTCACAACAACAACAAAAAAAACACAGATTCAGTTTTCCTCAAAATTAATCAAAATAATGCAACTCAGAACCTGCAATAATTCAATGTTAAACAACACAAATATCCTTTATGTATTTAATCCCTTTCTATTAACCAATGTCTTTGCTTCTGACCTTCGATGATCCAGTTAAACTGTACTAATAAGCAAAAATGACTCTAGACAAACATTTGTGTGTCTTTGTTTATTGCTGAAGTGTGTTGAAATGTCTTCTTCTGCATTCTACTGTACAGATGTAAATTTACTTTCCCTTCAGCCTGAGGCTTATTCATTTCACTTTTGGTGTGAAAAGGCTTCTATATTTGCCAAAAATAGAACTTTTTTATTTTAAAAACAAACAAGCAAGCCCTGTCCAGATTTAAAAAGTAACGCAAAAGTAACGTAACACATTACTTTCCATAAAAAGTAACTTAGTACCGTAATTAGTTACTATTTTATGGAGTAACGCAATATTGTAATGCATTACTTTTAAAAGTAACTTTCCCCAACACTGCACATCTACAGGGAACACAACAACTGACCAACAAGCACTGAAACACAGGGGTATATATATACACAGAGAAACAAGTTAGCAAGGGGGGAGGAGCCAATGAAACACCATGGCAACACATAGGGGTAACTAGGGCAACAAACAAGGAAGCAGAGGAACTTAAAAGTCCTTTAACACAAGACGGAAACACAAAACTGGAAGTTGTGACAGAAAGCACCTTCTATGTATCTCAGTACAATATAAGTTGATATTTTGTCTCATATTGTTCATGCAGATCTGAAGGATGAATATGTGTGCCCTCTTACAACTATATTCAGTCAGTAAATCCTTGTTTCCTTCTGTCTTCTTTATTAGTGGCATGAGAGAATTGGCAAGTGAAACTTTTGAATTTCATCTGTTCCTGAAGGCCGTTTTCCACAGGCAATGCGAGTCCAAGACATGTTCAGTTTGACCAGAACTCATTACCTGAACTACAAATGGAATCTGAATCATGGATTGATTTGTGTTCTTTGCACAAAAAGCTTTCAAGATGAAATTCATGGCCTGGCCCATGGTTGCCCAACAATGACCTTTTTACAACTGAGAGAATAACAGGAGACGAAAAAATATTTGAACAGTTATTGAATGTGCAACATGAAATCTCTGTATTATTTTGTAAGACAGGCACATACTCTACATCACATTCAAACACATCTGTACTCTACAATGTCCTGGATACTGAAAAGCTACATATTTATATAATTATGATGATGATAAATGATTCTCTGATTCATTTTAAGCCTTGCATCTGTTTTATTGAAGCCAAATGGGTTGCTATATTTTTGACCATAATTTAGGTTATGCCATCACCAAAATGTGTTTCTGTGTCAGATAAACGATCAACAGCATCATCTTGATGTTTATATAATTATATTGTCCCCAGTCATTTTTCATCCAGTTAAAAAATGTGAAATTTGTAAGCCAAAATAAAAACCTGTTGCTGATATACCTGCTTGGTGAGCTAGTTGTCAGTGTTAAGATGCATTTACATTTATGACACTGTGGTGAAATTTCGTTGCCCATTGTCAGTAGCGATGCATGAAGCACAACTCAGTCACAAGCTAATCTGCATGACTTTTCCTACCTCAAGCATAACAGCATGGATTTCTATTGAAATTACTGTTTGGCCTGCAAAAGTTTGCAGAGGTAAATATAGCCACGCATAAGGTCATCAAAAAATAAATAAAATAAATAAATTCTGAGAGCACCTTTAAATCATGTAGTTGATTAATATTTGTTAGTAACTACCTTAAATTATGCAGCTTGGCAGTTTCAAAGTAGTTTCCACAACACCATTAAAGATGACACCTTGTCTGCTGGACATCAGTAACGTGTGTGTGTGTGTGCTTATTCAGAACCACAATCATAAAAAGAGACACACTGCAGCCACTTGGCTCTAAACAGGATTTCCCAAACTTTATTCCTGTGTAGAGGTGTACTAGGGGAGCAATCACAGTTAGTGGACGTCCATTTTATTAGATTGAGTGCAACACAAAAATAATTCAAAACAAAAACAATCTCATTTCATTATTCAGATTGAAATTAAAACAATCTAACGATCAAAACAAAACAGCATGAAATAGGAACACAACAACTGACCAACAAGCACTGAAACACAGGGGTATATATATACACAGAGAAACAAGTTAGCAAGGGGGGAGGAGCCAATGAAACACCATGGCAACACATAGGGGTAACTAGGGCAACAAACAAGGAAGCAGAGGAACTTAAAAGTCCTTTAACACAAGACGGAAACACAAAACTGGAAGTTGTGACAGAAAGCACCTTCTATGTATCTCAGTACAATATAAGTTGATATTTTGTCTCATATTGTTCATGCAGATCTGAAGGATGAATATGTGTGCCCTCTTACAACTATATTCAGTCAGTAAATCCTTGTTTCCTTCTGTCTTCTTTATTAGTGGCATGAGAGAATTGGCAAGTGAAACTTTTGAATTTCATCTGTTCCTGAAGGCCGTTTTCCACAGGCAATGCGAGTCCAAGACATGTTCAGTTTGACCAGAACTCATTACCTGAACTACAAATGGAATCTGAATCATGGATTGATTTGTGTTCTTTGCACAAAAAGCTTTCAAGATGAAATTCATGGCCTGGCCCATGGTTGCCCAACAATGACCTTTTTACAACTGAGAGAATAACAGGAGACGAAAAAATATTTGAACAGTTATTGAATGTGCAACATGAAATCTCTGTATTATTTTGTAAGACAGGCACATACTCTACATCACATTCAAACACATCTGTACTCTACAATGTCCTGGATACTGAAAAGCTACATATTTATATAATTATGATGATGATAAATGATTCTCTGATTCATTTTAAGCCTTGCATCTGTTTTATTGAAGCCAAATGGGTTGCTATATTTTTGACCATAATTTAGGTTATGCCATCACCAAAATGTGTTTCTGTGTCAGATAAACGATCAACAGCATCATCTTGATGTTTATATAATTATATTGTCCCCAGTCATTTTTCATCCAGTTAAAAAATGTGAAATTTGTAAGCCAAAATAAAAACCTGTTGCTGATATACCTGCTTGGTGAGCTAGTTGTCAGTGTTAAGATGCATTTACATTTATGACACTGTGGTGAAATTTCGTTGCCCATTGTCAGTAGCGATGCATGAAGCACAACTCAGTCACAAGCTAATCTGCATGACTTTTCCTACCTCAAGCATAACAGCATGGATTTCTATTGAAATTACTGTTTGGCCTGCAAAAGTTTGCAGAGGTAAATATAGCCACGCATAAGGTCATCAAAAAATAAATAAAATAAATAAATTCTGAGAGCACCTTTAAATCATGTAGTTGATTAATATTTGTTAGTAACTACCTTAAATTATGCAGCTTGGCAGTTTCAAAGTAGTTTCCACAACACCATTAAAGATGACACCTTGTCTGCTGGACATCAGTAACGTGTGTGTGTGTGTGCTTATTCAGAACCACAATCATAAAAAGAGACACACTGCAGCCACTTGGCTCTAAACAGGATTTCCCAAACTTTATTCCTGTGTAGAGGTGTACTAGGGGAGCAATCACAGTTAGTGGACGTCCATTTTATTAGATTGAGTGCAACACAAAAATAATTCAAAACAAAAACAATCTCATTTCATTATTCAGATTGAAATTAAAACAATCTAACGATCAAAACAAAACAGCATGAAATAAAGCAAAAAGTGCAAGAGAGAAAGAAGAGATAAGAGTGAGAGAGAGAGAGAGGAGGAAAATAGAGTCAGCTTTAATAAGCCCATGACAAGAGGACTGAGTAAGACACACTATGCCACAAGGCCACACACAGTTGCATTAACATGACTCTCAGCATTAGCTTACAGCGATCAAACACACACAATGATTTGAGGCCCTCGATCTGTACAAGACAGATAAGATAATACAACTTACAGCCTTCATTTAGACCAGCTATTATGTTACATACAATACATTCAATCCTGCTTTGACATGAGAGCTTTCTGCCATGTTGTTTACACTGCAAAAAAAACAGTGTTTTGTCTTGTTTTCCTATATAAATATTCTCTTTTTTAATATTTAATTTTCCCCTCTTGTTTTTAAGCATAAAGCTCATTAAATTGTTAGATTTATGCTTGAAACAACAACAAAAAATTATTTGAGATGTATTCTTTGAAAACATGTCTTAATATCTTATATAAATCTATCTTGATTTATAGATTTTTAGGTATTTCTTACAAGAAAACAAGACAAAATTACTAGTTAAAATCAATATTCTCTGCAGTATAAGTGGTTATGCAAACCTTTATACTTGTTCTAAATTTATACATTAAAAATAAGTGAAATGTAGACATTTACACACATACACGCACTGTTCAGGAATACCAGGAACATCTTTACACATATACAATGCGATTGTTTACAACATACAGCCTACATAATTTCACTGGACACATTAATGCAAGATGCTAGTGAGGCCTTGGATTGGAGAGTTAGAGGAGAGAGAGAGTAATAGAGAGAGGGGGGAGGAGGAAATAATATTATCAAAGATTAGTATTAAACCCCTGAAAGACTGGAGTCCATCCGAGCAGTGAGGAAGAGAGGGGGTTTAGGAATGAAAGACATACACAAGGCAAACCCTGACGCTTCACACAAATTCTCCTAATGTTTTACAGACATTTTCCAGATGGTTCACTGATTTTTGCAAGATGGTTTACAGACTCAGAGCAGATAAATAACAGATTATATGTTCCTTTAATTCTTACAAATATCACAGACTGCTCCAGACCGACCAAACAAACACACACACACTCGCGCATACACTGCTCAGCGAAGAAACTAGAACAAAACAAGCTCTATGCAACAATCAATCCAAAAGGCAATATTTGTCATTCTGAAGTCTTAAATAAATATGTTGTATTCTCTCTGTGATAATGGCAGAGCGGTGACTCTGCCTTCATTCTACTGTACAGTATATACATACACACTTAAACGCTTCAGTGACAAAATATTTCATACTGTTAAATAATACAACCATTGCAACAACCAAGCAAAGGGCCTTGATATACTGCTTCCTTCGTTTATACATGTGCTCCTGCACCAAACGACAGATACTGCCTTTTTAATATACATGTGCAAGTAAAGAAAACAAAAAACGAAACGCATTCAAATGAAACTTATGGACAGGAAAATCAAACGAACAAGCAAATGAAACAAAAGTCTGAATATCTATACAGCTTTCAAACCTCTGTCGACTACATTAATGAAGGGGATTCTGCGTACTATATACAGACAGGTTAGCATCCATGCATTGTCAACACTAAGCACATTAACATTCCAAATATGGACATGGCAAACAAGGGGGCGGGGTAAGAGGAGGGGTTAGGTTCCACAGGGGGGCAGCTCCAATGCAGCCACGCCCTGATTTACAGACCACAGAGCACAGACACACAATTGCTGACCCCTGCTCTGCCAAAGCAAATACATATACAGTGTAAACCGTAGAGACCATGTACCGTTTGAACGCCCCGTACAGAGAGGCGCACCTGCGGTCGGTTGGTGTGACGGCTAGCGAGCTGTCAAAGTCTTCTCGGCAGAACTTGGTATGGCTGTAATTCACATGGTTTCACCAACTTCACTTCATCTGTTTGTTTATTGGTTAAATATATATTAGGCTTCAGGAAAAAGTCTTTTTTTTTGTCCTTTGCTTGTAGTGTCTTTCTTGTGGATATTAGAACTAGAAAGCAACAGCAGATCATCTTCATCAGTAATTAAAGGTCATCATCAAAGGTTTCCTACAGAAATGCCCTGGAGCTGGTACAATATAATTTCCTTTCATTAAAAATGTGAAACAAAATAAAACGAACACAACAAAAAAGAAAGAATAAACTTCTATTCAAGCTAAATTCTTCTTCTCTTTCAAAATCAAGCTACCGAAACTACAAACTCCAACACAGAATCCCTTTAAAAATACGCTTTCATTACAAGAAAAGGTGTTCAGATGCAGTAAAAGAGCTGTAGGCTGGATCCCTTCAGTACAAACACCTATAAGAAATGTCACCAAGGCCTCTTTATTTTTGCAAGGACATTTTTGGTGTGGGTAAAAAAACGTACGATTCGAAATAGAAAACCCACTTTAGGGGCTGTGTGGCACACTGCAGTTCTCCATTAGAAAGATTTTCCCTTTGGCAAATTTGGCGCAAACGACACAATAGATGAAGTCCAAAATAACTACATCCGATCTACTGTGCTCAGTACATTTTTACTTCCCCATTAAGACTGGAAATCAAACTTTGGAGAGTGAAAAATCCTGCAATTGCATTTTCAAAATTGAAAACCGAGCCACGTTTTTTTCAGTTTGTTTGTGTTAAACCATGCTATCCTAAAGGTGTTTAGAGTCAAATTTAGATTAGTTCTACAATTTCTGCTTTTAAAATCGACCTACGTCTAAAACCGTGACTACTCTATGAGCTTAACCTTACAGCTCCATATGCAGCGAATCTACACAGTACAAAGAAGCAATCTCAGCAGGGTTGGAGGGAAAGCGTGCCCTCGTAAACTCCACATAGATGAGTGACTGACTGTATCTGTATGAGTAAGTTTATCAAGCAAAAGACTACCAATTATACATGCTTGCATGTGTAAGATTGTAAATTGTGTGTCTGAGAACAAATCACTGAAATTATGGCCACTGTTTTTGCGTATTTCTCGTAGTGTGTGTGTCCGTATGTATGCGTGTAGGTTTGGACAGAAAGTAACAGTCATAATTGTAAACTCTCAATGTGATGTTGGCAAAAGCATGTCACATGCTGGATTATCTTCACTAGACTGACCTCACACACGGTCCATCGATTGCATAAATTAATCATCTAATCAGTAACAAACTGCGGTATATTTATATTAGAAAATTCAGGATGTTCCTTAACCCGAGCTCTTCAATAGCACTTTACGATCTTTGAGAACGTCAGATCAAGGCTTTTAAATCAAAGTCTTGCACTAGTGCACCTCTGGACTCTAAAGCTTCAGCGCCGGGAGAGATTAGAGCTGGCGTACTACACTCTCCTTATTGTTATTCTCTTTCTGAACTGCACCAGTGCAAGAGCAGGATAAAAACTGGCCTTCACAGGAATTAGAAGCTGCTCAAGAACAACAAAAGCCGTTTAGTCGACCCCTTTCAGTTAGGACCGCTCCGATTACATTATTTGTAAACACAAAGTAATGTGTCTGAAAAATCACCCAAGCAAAATTACAGTACCGCTCGGTCCACATTAAGATAACAAACCTATAACACACAGCCACATTATCCAGAGTTCCATGGCACTAAGAAGGGAGCTTACAGATTCCACGGTCCCACGTGGCTTTTATACTGGTTTAGGTTAAAAAAGCACAACTACAGTAGTTAAAGGTAGCAATAGTAGCTTTTCATAGTCTAGGTTTGATGTTTGAACACTGTGGTCACACCCCGTCCAATCAGATGCAGTCACACAACAAACAGAGGAAGATGATGATGAAGGAGTGGCGTGTTGAGAGAACAGAAGAACAGGCCGATGGTCTGCGGAAAACGATTATTGATCCACATGAACCCGAAACCGAGTCCACCGCTGTTGCCTTCCTCTGCAGTCTTTAGTCTTTTCCCTTTAGTCTTTGTGTATTTTTCACAGAATGTATGATGGTGTGTGTCACTGTGTGAAGGTGTGTAGTTCTGCGTGTATATGCATGTGTGAGCGCTTGTATGTGTGTTTAGAAGCCCTTGATGTGGCAGTAAGCCTCCAGAGAGGAGAACAGGATGTAGAGGAGCCAGAGGCTGACGAAAAGCATGGTGGTCAGCGCTTTAGCAGTCCGCGGACCCCCCAGCTCGCCGCCGATGTCGGGCCGGCGACGGTACATGAGCACTGCCACGCAGATAAAGGCGAAAATGGTGAAGAGGGTGACAGAGAAGGCCAGGCTACCCGGCTCCACCTTGAAATCGTGGCCCTTTGAGTTGTGGTAGATGGCGGCGATGGACCAGGCCACTCCGATGCCCAAGAAGACGTTCACGGCGTTGCTGCCCGTCACGTTTCCAATGGACGCGTCGGCGTACTGATCCTGTGTCGCTGCCACTTTACTGGCAAAGGTGTCTGAGAGCAAGATGACAGGAGAAAGAGAGCTGTTAGTACAGTAAAACACTTCTGTCAATAGTTATCATGATTCATAAACATTCTGGTAGATTAATAAAATAATAACTTGGAATTATTAATTGTAAAATAATAAATAAATAAACAAACAAACAAATACAATGTTTAAAAATAAAATATGTATGCATTTATTTATTTTAATTGATTTTGAAAGATTTAGATCATTTCTGGGAAAATATTTTGTCCAAAAAGGACAACTAAGTAAACCATAAATCATAAAGAGCATTAATGTAACTAGAATACATAGATGAGTGACTAAGTGTATCTGAGCAAGTTTATCAAGCAATATTTCATAAATATTCTATCATTATTTCATAAATATTGTGACAGTTTAATAATGTAACTTGCACATTATACTTGTAAAATAAATAATCAAACAAAGTTTTTCAAAATGAAGAATATTTATGTATGTATGTATTTTGCCATGAATCTCAAAAAGCATTAACGTAACAACATTTTGTGAGGTTATGCTTAAAACAAGAAAAAACAAGAAAAAAAAATCAAGATATATTTTCTGAAAACAATTAAAAAATATGAAATTAACATCAAGTAATTAAAATAAACAAATCATTAAAATAATTTTACTTCAAGTACATCTTGTTTGTCTAAATGTTTAGATTTTCTTTTTCTTCCAGAAAATAAAACAAAAGTAATAGTTGAGAAAAAACTTCCTTTTTTTTTTTTTTTTTGCGCAGTGCACACATAAGTATATGCGCACACAGTACTCATCTTCTCTCTCTCTCCCGTGTCTCTGCTTTTTTGGTGAGGATGTAATTTTGTAATAAAAGCCTGGTTAACCTCTGATTTGAGTTGAAATCAGAGGGCTGTCTGCTGTTTCTCTCGCTCAGAGACAGCTGCATGCTAACAGGGAGATCTACTGCAGACAGCTGAGAAACCATGAGGATGCTGATTGTGCGTTCTGTCTGGAAAGACCTCTAAATAATCCTAGATGCACATACACTCCCTTTCTAACTCTTTATTCCTCTCTGTCTCTTTTAATCTTCCTCTCTCTCGTTCGTTATGCTAATATAGTGCATAACACATAACCCTGCTGAACTGCTCTGGATATGATGATATTACTCTTTGCTGCCTGTGGTCACAAAGAGACATTATCCTCATTTAAAGGTCTTGCTACCCTGCGGATATACATTTTAATATTCACACATTCATATTTACATATTTGTGTTTCTGCAGTGCATCTCAAGTGAAAAAATACCCCAAAATATTTTTTATCACTGAACATTACATCAAACCAAAAAAAATAAAAGAAGATCATTATGATATATACTATCATACTTGATTTAAAGACATATTGGTTTCCCCAAAAATATTAAGCAGCAAATGCTCAACATTGATAATAATAAGAAATGCTTCTTCAGCATCAAATCAGCATATTAGAATGATTTCTGAAGGATCAAGCGACACTTAAGACCCGAGTAAGAATATATTTAATTATTAAAACGAAAAGGGGTTATTTTAAATAGTAATAATGTTTCACAATTTTCATTGTGTATCACTGTATTTTTTATCAAATAAATACAGCTTCAGTGAGCAGAAGAAACTAATTTCAAAATATGATTAATATGTCATTTTATTATACGTAATGTAATAGTGTGCTTTTTGTTTAGTGTTCGATTTTAAAATAGTGTGCTTAAGAAGGTGTTTTAACGTCATCATGAGGCATTTTTCTGAAATTAACAATTAGCGTTCCCATAGAAATTAATCATTTTTGAGTCCAAGGATGTGAGCAGCTCAAAGTAGTCATCTCGTAATTATGGTAATTCCAGCACGACATGACTGCAGCACTCAACATCTGTCTAAAAGTGAAGGTTAGAAACTTTCCCTGCATATCACACAAAGTATCTGAAAGCAACATCAGCCATTTAAAGGCTTAAGAGACCAAAATTGACTCAGCAACATCTCAAAGACACAGCAAAATGAAGTCAAAGCTGGGTTTACTGTAAAGTGCTTATTTCTGAAATAACATTTTCCCTTCTCGTTGTTCATCACTGTCCTGTTATGTTGCTGTAAACAACAGCATGGATGGAGCTGTTTCCATGGCATTACCATGGAAATTCTCAGTTAAGGCTCAGCTAACACCCAGTCTGGTGTAAAGTCTTGCCAAAGAGCCTGGCAGCGTGCGGACGACAACTGCCGCTAATGTGGGTGTCGTGGCGATGAAAAGCTTCATCCCAGAAAGATGCTCGGGAGCAGTTAATCATAACGGAGTTAAAGCGATCAGTGTTCCAGACTGTTACAGACTTTGAAACTGTTATAACCCTCAAACTGCTTACGTTTGCACACGGACACAAATTTAAAATTTGCGTCATACAACCCCAATCTTTTTTGTGTTCCTGCCATTTTACTGATGACTGCTTCTCTAATCTCAGGGACTTGGGCTTGAATTTATAAGGTAAAATCGATAGCATCTTTTCTCTCTATTCATTCTCTCTGGAGCTGTCATTCAGTTATGGCAATGGGTGTTTCGTTTCCAACATGCGCTGTATGTAGTACTTTAGACCAAAAACAAAGGACTGAGCCATCTGACCAATCAGAGCAGAATAGGCTCACGGAAGCAGGGGTTTAGAGAGACTGACTCTTCGAACTGCTTTGTACGAATCGTTTACGAATCATTGAGAAATGCAGTGAAATTAAATGTATATTATGAGAAAATGTGTTTTTTGACCTTGCATGCATGTAAACCTGTTGTAGGAGCCTCCCGAAACAATATTAGGATCCTTAAAAACGGCATAAAAGGGGCACTTTAAAAGCATTGGTGAAAGCTGCCTTATCAGTCAGCGTACATTTCCTTCGCCAGGCTCGCTTGGCTATTTGGAAGTTCAGGTGTTTTCTCGGTACTCAGTACAGCTTTAATCTCTCAATACAGATTGACACATTTGCTAACTGCTCAATAAAGCCCCGTTCAGTTTGCAATGTGCAGTATTTGTCATTTTGTCAAACTGTGCAGAAACGGCAGAAAAACAATCAATAGATGTGGTCGTAAACCTTTCACTAGAATGGTTTTTAAAGTTTGCTTCAATTACCTTACTATTGACTTCAATTTCTGACCGGTTACTAGTTAAATGTGTAAGTGCCCCATTGTTTTTGGCACCTGAACCAGACTTTGTGACTTTATCAAGACCATCTAAGCACATGCTCACACACACACACACACAGATGTAAGCAGGTAATACGTTAGCAAAGTGATTTTAGCAGACAATGTACAATGTAAATTCTTTTTAGCTGATACAATGTGTCTAAAGGCCCACTGAGATAAAAGTCACTTGGATGGCATTTTCCTCTAAAACAAAAACCACTACAGCACTTCTCTAAACAACTGTAATACTTCCAATAAGGCTGTCACAATATTAGATTTTCACTACACGATTATCTTGGACAAATAAATTTAACATTATTATTACAGTATTAACATGACATCCTGTTTAATGGCAGGCCTATTTCATTTTTTAAACGCCACGCTTATTGCCAATACAGGTAAATTGCGGAACCCCTATTAACATGATATCAATATTTCATTTCTTAAATATCACAGTTATCATCAATATTGGTATACTGCAGAAGTTCTTCATTAGTTTTTACACAAACTGTACAACTCAATCAATATTTAATTAAGGTTTCTTTTTCTACTGCAATAAAATTTGGGTCCAGGAAAAAACTTCTCAAGGAAATGTATCCTTTTTTTAAAGAGATAGTTCACCCAAAAATTACAATTCTATCACAATTTACTCAACCTCATATTGTTCCATATCTTTATGACTTTTTTATTCCGTTAAACACAAAGATATTATTTGTTTCCATACAATGAATTTCAGTGGGGTCCATTGTTGTTTTGAACTCCATTGACTTTTATTGTATATGGACAAAAAACATTATTCAAAGAATCTTAAATTTTGTGTTCCACAGACTAAAGAAAGTCAATGCATGTTTGGATCGACATGAGAGTGAACAAATAATGACAATAATATTATTTTCGGGTGAACTGTCCTCTTAAGTATGTTCTGAAAAAATACTAATTAAGAAAAGTATGTCCTTGTGTGTGCATGACATTGTCCATGTACATTATGATGGCTTTTACAAGCAAGATGCAAATGCAAGAAAATTATTTTCTGCAGTGAGTTGAGAAGAGCAAAAGAGCGAGAGATGGTGAGAAAAGAAATGGTGTGAGTGAGGTAAAGAGGGAGAAGAACAGCATTAGAGAGGGAGATGGGAATGCTTCTGCTTTCTGCCCTCTCAGCGATTTCTCTATGAGCAGTCCAGTGTGTCTGGAATACTAAACATGGTGAACATGCACTCCTCTTCCAGCAGACCCAATCTCTTTAACGGCTGGGTGTGTGTGTTCTGTACATGAACATAGCAGTATGTGTGTGTGTGTGTGTGTGTGTCTCGTGTTTTAAATAACAGTTATCATGACTGATGAAGGTAATATACGGATGTGCAATGTAGCAAGGAGCTTTACTCTGCATAATTATATTATATATCATAATCATAGCCCAGCACACACACACACACACACACTAGTACTTGGACATCCTCATTTTATGATAAATGACTGTATGTAAACACAAACATGGGTGGCTGAAAGACAAAAATCAGAGGTGCATGTGTTTTTTATGTTACCCACTGCCCTCTCTCTCTCACCTGGGACTGAAGTTCCCAGAGCCACAAACACCACTGCTGTAACGGAGTCTTTGAGTCCGATGGTGCAGCCGAAGTGCGATGCCAGGTCTCCGATGAAAGCCGTCAGGACGCCAATCATAATGATTGACACCACGAAACATGCCCACCCGTTCCAGTAGTCGGTGGGCGGGACAAAGGCAAAGAGAACTTTCCAGAAGACAGTGAGGAAATGCATGACATAATCAAAGCAGGAGGGGAGCTTCTCCTCTCCGCATTCTTCATCATCATCATCCTCACCTGCAGGAAGATAATGAGAAATAATTAAATATGACCTTACAGAAGGTTAATAAACCCCTAAGTACTGAAATTTGGCACATGTCCCGTACCATTAGTGCTATGGAAATTAATGATATCTCAAGGTTACACTTGATTTTGATCATCCACTTTGGATATTCTACTAACTATAAGTAACTTTGCAACAACATGTCAGTTGACATGTAGTTGCAAAGTTACTTAGTCAGCAGAATAACTAAAGTTGACTTTCAAAAAGTGTTATCTCAATTTTGCAACTTTTCTAAGCAAACTGACCTACAATGTTCACATGGCAGGCAATAAAACAAGCAAAAAATATCAGATATACATTGAAGCAGGGATCCGACCCATTTCTAGGGACCAGAGTGGCCTGTTTTCACTTGAGCTAATAAGAAACCACCTAACAACCATCCATAACAATCTAGCAACCACCTGGGAACAACCCAGAATACCACAGCAACCCACCAGAACACCGTTGCAACTGCATAGGAATGTATCTAAAAATCACTCAGAACTAGCCAGAACACCTTAGCAACACCCTACCAACCACCCAGAACATCAACATCCTATCAACTGAATAGGAATGCACTTAAAATCACTCAGAAGAACTTAGCAACCACACAGCAGCAACCTGGCAACTGCCTACAAAAAACATCATTGTAGCAGTGAGTTTTGCACAGACCAGGCACCACTTTTCTTCAGAAAATATTAAAAATATATATTCTGTACTTAAAAGCCACATACCAGGTCAGTCGTTGTGGCAGTACAGCTGAAACCTTCACACACACACACGCGCACGCACACACGCACACGCACACACACACACACACACACACGCAGATGTAAGCAGGTAATAAAAAAGCTAGCAAAGTGATTTTAGCAGATAATGTACAATGTAAATTATTTGTAGCTGATAGGGTACAATGTGTCTAAAGGCCCACTGAGATAAAAGCCACTTGGATGTCATTTTCTTCTAAAACAAAAACCACTACAGCACTTCTCTAAACAACTGTAATACTTCCAGTAAGGCTGTCACGATATTAGATTTTCACTACACGATTATCTTGGACAAATTAATTTAACATTATTATTACAGTATTAAAATGACATCCTGTTTGATGGCAGACCTATTTCATTTTTTAAACAGTTTCAGATGGGAACAGTTTGTAAATTGCGGAACCCCTATATGATATGATAACATGATATCAGTATTTCATTTCTTAAATATCACAGTTATCATCAATACTGGTATACTGCGACACCTCTAACTTCCACAAATAGTTTTGCATAAATGCAGAGAAATGGATTTGTTACCAAAACAATATAGACATTTATTATAAAACAGAGTTATGAAATGCTAAAAGTGATTTAAATAAATATAAAAAATGGGACACTGTTTGCGGAAGTTCTTCAATATTCGTTTTTTATCGATATGATAAAAAAATAATTTTTTATCATATCGATAAAGCCTTTATCGATATGTAGAGCACACAGCGTGTGTGTGTGTGTTCAGGAAGGTTGTAATCTGTTTGATATTCTGTTGGTGCTGCATTTCCTTGAGAGCGTAAAGAGAGCAGCTTCCAGGCGCCCACATAGTGCTTTCTTGACAGGTGAGGCTGTTCCTTTAAAGTGTGATTAGATGCTACAGGATGTTCAGAAATCTCGCCTATTCACAGCAGCAGCTGAGAGCAAACATATTCAAGTCAGTGGATTTAGTCATTGGTCCGCTAAGACATTAATTCTGTTCACAGGCAAAAACCTGAATGCATACTGTGATTAAAAGGATTATTGATGAAGTAGATGCTTAGGCTGGAACACACACACACACACACACACACGCTTAGACAGAACATTCATCCCGGTCATTAAAAATACACAAAAAAGGTATCCAATAAAAACTATGATTAATAACCTCAAATTCAAAAAGATTCAAAAAGACTGAATCATTGTGAGTCGCTTTTAAAGATTCAAACAGAAATGTCAGCTGATCTACACGAGTGTATATGTGTGTTTCATCACAGCCCAAGAGTATTTGAAGGTCACGATGATGTCTGCTGTTACTGCAGCATGTGTGTAAATATGCACACATCTGTGCTAAAGAGACAGAGAAGGTCAACGTGATGCTTTATGTGCTGTCCGTTTCAGTGTGTCTGAAGGGAGTAAACACTTCATTAAAGAGCATCAGTTTGCTTTCAGACCACAGTCACCATAATGTCATTGACAATGCAATAAATAAAAAAAACCTTTAAACTAGATCAATTGATTGCAAAGTTGTATAAGATACTGTTTTATATAAATCTAAATATAGTTTCTACAGACAGACCTTCACAGACTTCCACAACTGTCCTCAAAGAGAGGTTTTGTCAAATTTAGCTTATATTTGGCAATTATTTTCCCCTAAATGAGGACATACTATAAACTTATATTGTTTTTAAATAAAATTTTTAAATAATGATCGGTCCCTTGCTCAAGGGTACCTCAGTCAGGGTATTGAAGGTGGGAGAGGGTTCTGTACATTCCCTCCCCCCCCCTACAATCCCTGCCGGTACGAGACTCGAACCCACAACCTTTGGGTTATGAGTCCGACTCTCTAACCATTAGGCCACGACTTCCCCTTTGTCCCCAAAGTTGTATAAGATACTGTTTTATATAAATCTAAATATAGTTTCTACAGACAGACCTTCACAGACTTCCACAACTGTCCTCAAAGAGAGGTTTTGTCAAATTTAGCTTATATTTGGCAATTATTTTCCCCTAAATGAGGACATACTATAAACTTATATTGTTTTTAAATAAAATTTTTAAATAATGATATTAGTATTATTTATATATAATTATACTATATATTAATATTCTGAATTGTAATTGTAGTAATTTGTAATTTTGTTAGGGGCGTTTGTCATATATAAGTGTGTGTGTTTTCAGTTTTTTATCTGATATTTATATTACATTTTATTTCAGCTTTATTTCATTTACTGAAAACGATTTTTATATAATAACAATTATCTTAACCCTCAAAGATCATTTAGAATGTTGTTTATTTTAAATTATTTATGAAAAAATGCTTCATGGATCATTTTCCCAGTTAAGGATATCCACAAATGTCTCCAAAGGGAGGTTTGTGTCACATGTAGCTAACTTCTGGGGACAATTTTATGTCCATCTATAGATAAGTAAACCCCCACACACGCAGTGCTCATGTTGTGTTTACTCTCTCCTTATCTTTCGATATAAATCATCTCGCTGTGCTGCAGAGTCTGACATTTAGCAAAGCTTTTATACTTTAAACTCTTCAATTTACTGCCATTAGCTGCAGACATTTTCCGCTTCTTTGTCCCTTTCTGTGTACATTTGCGTATATGTATGTGTCTGCGTGTCCTGATAAAAAGTCATGGAGAAATCTCTGTTCTGTACTCAGTGGCATTAGATAAAAAAATAAACCAGTTTTCCATTTGTTATCTGTCAGTGATGGCAATGATTAATGCAGGATGTTCACGCTGCTGTTTTCCACAATGAAGGTGAATGGTGGCCAGGGGCTGCCAAGGTCCAAAAAATGACAAAAAAGCACCATGAAAGTGTAATATAAATTGTCTATATGACTTGTGCACTCAAATCTTATTCATACAATTTGAAAATGCACATACTGAAATTCGGAACTCTGTGATTTGTTAAAAGACATACAAGAACCAATGACATTTACCATTACTGACAACTTGGCCCGACTTGGCTTGACCCAACAAATCTAAATAAATGTGAATCTGAATGAGATTTGAGAGGTGTAGTGGAGGAAAAGACTACTGAATCATCCAAATGATTAATTGAAAAGACTTAAATCAGATACTTCAGATATTAGTAATATGGGTTTGGAATGACAAGATGGTGAGTAAATGATGACAGAATTTATTTTTTGTGTGGAATATCCCTTTAAATTCCTCTACATATATTAAAGATTTTACATGAAAAAAAGCTATTTTGAAAACAACCATCATAACTACTGTAGATGCTGTATGAAAAGACTTGGTCTGACAGAAGTCTATGCCTAGCAGTATTGGACTGGTGATTACAGGTCAGTTCTGAGCAACACGCACGCACACACACACACACACACACACACACACACACACACACACACACAAAGGCTTTTAACCTTGCTTTGCCCCAGAGCACAAATTGGCACACTGAAAGGTGTTCAAGTGTGAATCACTAAGTCACCAACACCTGATCCACACAAACACACACGGCTAGAGCAGCAGCCTCTATGATCATCAGTCTTTCTGAGGTCGTGCTGCGAGTGCTAATTACTTCAGAGAAAACAAACCGGAAAAAAAATCCCTCTCTCATTTTTCTCTTTCTCCGCCTCCATCTACTTTCTTTCTCTCCTTTACAGAGAATAAAGACTCCTCTGAGCAGCCCTAAGTGTCTGAGTGAGGTGAGGCTGTACAACTGAATTTCTTTTGTAAAACAGCAGCCACCAGGGGGCGCTTTACAGCAGGGAGTACCATACTTTCGAAATTTCAAAAGGAAACAATAAACACAACATTTGATGCAATCTATATAACCCAGGGATGTCTAATCCTGCTCCTGGAAGCTCTTTAGGATTACTAGAAACTTCCAGGCAGGTGTATTAGAGCAGGCTGAACTCTAGAGGAAGGTGGCCCCCCAGGAGCAGGACTGGACACTTGATAACCCAATCGAAAACAAAGTGCTAAATAGTAGTTATTTAACTAAAAATGTATTTTATAACAACAATAATAACGAATAAGCCTTGCAGGCACTAATGAGTGATTATCATCTCGAACGAGATGTTCTTTTTTTAATGAATCACTAAATCAGACCTCCCAATGTTCCTAACAAACTGAAATACTCACCAGCGCTGACTGTGATGGCCTCGATGAACTGGTCCCTCCAGCTGTTGGAGCCAACCAGAAGAGCCAAGTTTGTCTTTTTAATCAATTTATCAACTGTGTTCTATAGGGGAAAGAGAGAGACAGCGCACAAGAATAACTGCTTCATTATTGTCCAGTGCAACTTAACCGGAACAAACAAACATACACACTTCAGACGAGGCGGACCACAGTTCATCGAGTGCTTCTGACTGTTCTCTGGTCTGCCCCGCTGTGAAGTGTGTGTGGGATCGGAGTGTGAGTATGTTTCAGCATGCTGAGTGCGTGTGGACTAAAGTGCACACGTGGATCATCCTGAAGTGTGTGGAGGCGATCGATGAGATGTCAATGTTTAAGATCTCTGAACTTCCCTGACAGAACGATAGTGTCTTGTTTCCATTAGCAACAAGAAGGAACAGGTATCTACACATTTGTGGTCTGATTCATAAGTGACCTAAAAGGTTAGTTAGTCAATTCTAAATGAAGCAATCCAGTCATGTTTGAGCATGAAAATTATCCACAAATAATAATAAAAAGTACGTTTAAAGCATATTGCAGTAAATATCGTACTGCAATACACTTTATATTTAGAGCTTATAACTGACATTATAATTGCATTAAATTTGACATCATAATTGGCTGAACTGGTAAATTTATGCCCTATATAATTTTTGTATATTTATGCAGTATATACAGTACATATAAATGCAGTGTAAAAAATGTTGTCGTTATTCACTCAAACTTTGTCGTTACAACCCTGTTTGACCATTTTAGCAGAACATAAAATATTTTGAAGAACCGTTTTAGTCCAAACAATGAAAGCCAATGGGGTGCAAAACTACATCCGACCCGCTAAACTAAATTTTTGGGTGAAAGTTGCTTTAATGTTATTATGAATAAATGGGAAATATGTAGCTAAAATAGCGCACCTTGAATTCATAGGATTCCTCGATGATAATCTCCAGTTTGGGGTGATCTCCTAGCATTGGCTTCCCCATTTCAGCGATGCGTCGTTCCTCTTCACCTGTCAGAGGCTCCTCCTCTTCCTGCCCCGGCTCTTTCTCCTCCTCTGAAAACAAAAGCACCAGTCAGAGAGTACGAACCCGCCAAACCAGCCACCTTATATTCTAAATGACTGTTTGTGGATCAATAGGTTTCTGTGGATAAACTGGATTGTGTAAATACATTTTTGTCAAAATGCTACAATGAACACAAGAATTTGGCTCTGTGGAGGAAAATCCTTTAAAAGTTCAAAATCACAGATCTCTGTTGATAAATTTAGAAAACTGGGTCCATTTCACGAAACATACTTTTATAATAGAATACACACAGACCACTGTGACCCGGTATATGAGAAATATGTCAGGGGTAGGGTTTTTCCTTCATTTGTTACATGCGATGAAGCTTCTATGGGCCCAATGGGATTCTGGCTAAGTAAGTGTGTGATATATAAGCAACCCCTGATCATGTGACTGGGTTTAGCCCAATCAATCACCCACATCCACACACACACAATGAAATGAGAGGGTCAAAGGAAAGCAGCAGATGCAGACCTAAAGGCATGGAGGTATGATGAGGTTTGGAAAGGAAACCAATTAGGTTACAGTAGAGACACATGCACACACTGATGTGGACAGTCAAAAGGGAAGGCCTGGGAAAGGAGAAAATGAAAATCCTTTGGGCAGCACCATGGTGATTTCAGTGGAAATGTCATTTTTCAAGTCCTTTCAAGTCCGTTCCTGTAGCCTAAACAGTCTCTCTGTCTTGATATTATATGGTCATCTTTTTCTCAGACAGTGAGTTCTATTTTTATTTGACCCTGTTTTCCACACTTTTCTGCCTGTTATTTGTGAGGTAACAAAATATAAACAGTATCACTATCTCTTTCTGTTTCTGTCCCTCTGACTGCAGTTCATTTTATCCACTGTGTATTTTTGAGTCTTATACACTATGGTTTTAGCATGCATAACAGCCTTTCATTTTAAAAAGTTGTTGTCTATCTTGTTTGGCTGATTGTAAAGGACTCACTGAATCGAAAACGAGACCTGATTGGACAAAATGTAATGGACCTATTTGAACAATTAGGTACTGAAGAACAAGTCAAGATGAAATGAATAGCTGAAAACAGACTGACCAATAACTAGCGGAAGAATAACCGAAGAGGAACAGGCTGAACAATAATTGGGTCAGAGAGGTTTGACTGATGTCATGCACAAATTCTGCAGTCAGTCACATGAATTATGATAGTAACTATACAGAAAACAATTATGAGAAACTAATATTGCCAATATCCTAAAAAATGAAAAGGCAGGAAATGTAATTTACTATTAAAAAAAAATTACATTATCTTGTTTGGCTGATTGTAAAGGACTCACTGAATCGAAAACGAGACCTGATTGGACAAAATGTAATGGACCTATTTGAACAATTAGGTACTGAAGAACAAGTCAAGATGAAATGAATAGCTGAAAACAGACTGACCAATAACTAGCGGAAGAATAACCGAAGAGGAACAGGCTGAACAATAATTGGGTCAGAGAGGTTTGACTGATGTCATGCACAAATTCTGCAGTCAGTCACATGAATTATGATAGTAACTATGCAGAAAACAATTATGAGAAACTAATATTGCCAATATCCTAAAAAATGAAAAGGCAGGAAATGTAATTTACTATAAAAAAAAAATTACATGTAAAACTTTTAGATATTATTATAAATTAATTGATGAAATATAAGCAATACAATAATATTAAATAATAATAATTATCCAATAAATTGAAATAATTATTTAATTTCTTATATGTGACCCTGGACCACAAAACCAGTCTTAAGTCGCTGGGGTATATTTGTAGCAATAGCCAAAAATACATTGTATGGGTCAAAATTATTGATTTTTCTTTTATGCCAAAAATCATTAGGATATTAAGTAAAGATCATGTTCCATGAATATATTTTGTAAATTTCCTACTGTAAATATATTAAAACTTAATTTTTGATTAGTAATATGCAATGCTAAGAACTTCATTTGGATAACTTTAAAGGCAATTTTCTCTATATTTAGATTTTTTTGCACCCTCAGATTCTAGATTTTCAAATAGTTGTATCTCTGCCAAATATTGTCCTATCCTAACAAACCATACATCAATGGAAAGCTTATTTATTATACATAAATGGTATCAATTTAAAAAAATTGACCCTTATGACTTGTTTTGTGGTCCAGTGTCACATATGTAATGGGGGTTTCAATGACAAAATGTTGAGATTATTAAAAAAATGTATCAAACTATTTAATACCATTTCTTAAAATCTTAGGTATAATAAAGTAAGGGCAATTATAAATAAATTGGTTACAATTTGATACCGTGATTAGTTTTTGGTGACTGAATGAGATGCTGCATATTTTTTCTTTTGTTTGTTGATGTGAAACAAGATTGTGAGTCAGGTTTGCGTGTATGCGTAAACTGATATTGATTTTATAGGCTTAGGGTCTCTCTTTCTTGTTTTGTCCTTGAAAACAGAGCTATCATTATCACATCTTGCATGCGCGCGTGCACACACACACACACACACACACACACACACACACACATCCATTCCTTTCATTCTCCTCCAACCATCTCTTCTGCTGTCCTTTATTTTTCTAGTGTCTCTTCTTTTGTTCATCTTGTTGAAACATCTTACAAGCAAAGCTAATCAAAGGCAACTAGACTTGATTATTAATTATTTTGAAGACGTTTCGCCACTCATCTGAGTGTCTTAATCAGGTTTTTTGTTAATCACTGATAAAGCTGTACGGATGAGTGGCAAAACATGATCAAAAAATTCATAACCAAAAACAGCTGCGTTTGATTTGAACTCTACCTGATGTTTCTCTCTCTTTTATTTTCCATGACTTAATCTCTGGATCTCTTTTTATTGTATCTTATATTAATCATGCTAAAACACAGCATTAACCAAAACAAAATGAATATCAAGAACATAATATAAATATGATAAAAACACAAATACACATCAAAACATTGAAGTGCTGGGAAAAAGAGCCGTTTTGCTTCCTGGAAAATAAATGTTTATCTAAATGTGAGCTGAAACACACTCGAACAGCCTTGGCTTTGAAGACAACTCACAATCTTGAGCTCGGAGTCTTTTTAGCTGCCCTAATCTCTCCTCATGATTTACAGCCCAGCATCTAAACTCATTTGCTGGTGTGTCTTGATATTTCCTTTGTGTCTATTTATGAGATTATTGCGAGGAAACCAAATTAAACAATTCACTTTGAAGCTTTCTTTCTGAACCTGAAAGTATCCTGAGCACACCCTATATGGTAAACAACACAAAGGTTGTGTAAGAGATGATTATGACTATAAATTAAGGGTCATATCATTAAAAAAATCTAATTATCCTTGATCTTTTGAAATAAGTGTTTTGCGTACTATGCGTACAAGCTTTAGAGCTCAAAACTCTCAAACCAACACCAATTACATTTTAAGAATAAATTACATTTTAAAATATATTAAAATGGAAAACAATTATTTTAAATTGTAATATTTTTTCAAAATATTACTGTTTTTGCTGTATGTTCAACCCACAAAATGCAGCCTTTGTGAGTATAAGAGATATCTTTCAAGAACATAAAAAAAAAAAATCACCTCCGACCCCAAACTTTGAATGGTAGTCTATATTGAAATAAAGCTGAATAAAAGACTTGTTCTGAAATGTTCATGAGCACATTAATATGTGCACATTTAAATATTAACAATGCCTTTTATGGTAGATGCTATTGCTCCCAAACACCAGAAGATACTATTACTTTAACTGGTGTATAATTAAAGACAAGAGTATGGAGAAAGTCTACCAAAATGTTGTCCTGATTCTGACAAGGCTATTGCTAAAATTAAAAAAATTAAGAAAAAAAATCTTTAAAAGCCGAACATTTTTAGTCCCTTTTTTTAGAGCAATGACTGATTGACAGATGAGTAGGAAGTTCCTCACTGGACGCATAAGGATAGATTAGCAGCTACATTACCATTTACATTAGATTTTTAGCTCTGTCCACTTCACAGTTGTGTTAACTGGGCCTAAATTATGCCAGTTTTGAAGTTAACTGGTGTATAATTAAAGACAAGAGTATGGAGAAAGTCTACCAAAATGTTGTCCTGATTCTGACAAGGCTATTGCTAAAATTAAAAAAATTAAGAAAAAAAATCTTTAAAAGCCGAACATTTTTAGTCCCTTTTTTTAGAGCAATGACTGATTGACAGATGAGTAGGAGGTTCCTCACTGGACGCATAAGGATAGATTAGCAGCTACATTACCATTTACATTTGATTTTTAGCTCTGTCCACTTCACAGTTGTGTTAACTGGGCCTAAATTATGCCAGTTTTGAAATAATAATCCTTGACTAACATTAAAACAAGTAGAATTTGGCTCCTTCAATTTATGTGTAATGTATATGTGTTATTGTGCAAGTAGGAAAGCAACTAATTGTCATTAAATTAGTAAGACAGCACACCGACACCAGGAGAGAAAGAGAGAAGGTGAGACTCTGCCCATAGGAAGAGAAGAGTAAAAAGCTAAGGAAACACTGTGAGAGGGAGAGAAACCTCTGTATACTGTCCATCCTCTCCTTCTCCAAAGTGGCGTCTGTAGCTCTATGCAAAAGCTGCATTGCTTATTGTATTCCTCTCGATTGAGAACCCTGACTGATAACGTCTTCCTGCAGAAACAAGACAACAGGAAGGGGGTTGGAATAATGCATGCATGAAACACACGCACACATACAAACAAGCACACGCGAGGGCCTGGCTGGAGGGCTGTCAATGGTGGAGTTTAGCCTGTAGTTGATCCCGATGACGATCCAGAGCAGAGAGGGTTCAGAGTGGACCGGTGTTAAGAGTGTGTGTGTGTGTGTGTTGTATGTGTGATTTCCTCTGCAAGCTCAGGCCATGCCCCCCCCACCTCTCTTCTCATTGGTCTCGTCGAGCTGGGGTTCTCCGATCTCCAGGAAGAAGCTCTTGTTCTTCTCGTATTCTTCGTCATCAATTATCCTGACTTTTATTGTTTTGCTGGAGAGAGGGGGAGAGAAAGAGAAAGAGAGAGAGGAAGAAAAGAGTGAGGAAAAGACAGGCCAAGGGAAAAAGAAGAAAGATAAACAGCATGCAGTCATGCACAGGCAGACCGTCAGAATAAGAGGATGATGCAAGAGAGACAGAGAGAGAGAGAGGGAGAGAGAGCAGCCTCACCAAGTCTGACCGTAAATACACACTCACAAACACAGATACAATCAATATTCCCTCAAATTTTTCTACTTGCTCCACAAAATCAGTTTTTATCGGGCAGTTTTATTATATATATTTTTATATTTTTAAAACACCTCATACACCAATTTACTATATATATATATATATATATATATATATATATATATATATATATAAAATCGAATTTCATATTTGTACATTTGGTAAATAAATGGGGCTCAATCACTTCAAAATTCTAATTACATGATTTTTATTTGATAAGCAAATTAATAACATAAATCAATATATACTAAGGAAAGCCAAACTGATAAATAAAATCATAATTCAAAGACATTATTGTAGATGAAAGTATTGGCTAAACTTCAAAAAGTGCTTTTACAAGTCAATATATTGTTTGTTCTGTTTCCATATCTATCCATCACTGGCTAAAATAATCAATTTTGTAATTGAGTTTGCCGATCATAATTAATTTTTACAGCTTAATAATTAATAAAACAAAAGTAATTTGTTAAAATTGACAGGCCTATAAATAAATAAATATTTAGTTAAATAATATGTAAATATTAATATATAATGTATGGTTATCTAGAGGCTATCATCCTATTCACAAAAAGAAAAACTCAAGATTTTGTGGAAATATAAAAAAAATTATACTGCACGGCTTCTGAGGGCTTGTGTATGAATTCACAATCTCTATACTGTTCTAGGATGCAGTCATTATCTTGTGAATTAGTCAGCGCTGCATATTTACAAGATTTATAACAGCTTCAGTTGCATATTAAATAAAATCAGTGAATGTGCAGATGGACTCCAGTTCAAATGGCTATTCATTTAGCTCTGACTCGACTCTCAAGTTTATTCTCACAGTTTTTTGGCCCAGTATGCTTGATAGGGGACACTGAATACAAACTTCCACCTCCAAGCTAACAACACCATCATCAGAACCAGAAATAAAATCCTTCATACACATATTCAGAGCACCTGCTGCTATGTTTGCATGACCTTTCTCCAAGAGCAACCGCAGCGCACAACATTACAACCATAAAATCCCCACAACCATGCCACATTCGCCTGATGTCATGATTAAAGTCAACAGGAAATCTAAATCGACTCTCTTGGCCTACTTTTTTTCTCAATGAATATCACATTTCACTCTAAAATAAGTCACATTATGCAAGTGAATGGATTGTGAATTTACTTCTTCATTTGATTTGACTTTAACGGAAGGATAATGCGTGGCTGACGTTGTAGTAATGTTTCATTAAATGTTATTTGTGCTGTACATTTAGTGTAACATCGAAAAACCACAAAATTTAAATAACCTTTAGAGGAAAAATAATGTGATAAAGCTCTGAAGATTGTGACGACTGACGGAGAGTGATTATGAAAAATCATTGTCGCTCAGTAAAATGTTTTTGTTACAAAACATCAGTGCCAACTGAACAATATCCAGACTTACAGAGTCTTTCAGAAACACACAATCACTTCCAACAGTCATCGACCTCGATTAAGACACAGGTGCTACAGCAAGAAAGACTTACAGTGAAGAAAAAGCAGAAGAGACAGAAGAGTTATCAAATGCTGGCACATGCTTCAAGGAATGTTTGTCTTTCTTTATCTCTCACTTCTCCAAGACAATTTCATATTCCTGCCATCCCTTTGCTTGTCACAGAAACACAGAGTTAGATTGATTCCAGATCCACACTGTCAGGTGCAGTAAGCTGTATATGTATGTGTGTGAGAGGGAATGACCCTCTTCACTTATTATCTGAATGTGGGTTAGGTTCAGTCTAGGTCACGGCAGCGCTCTAATGCTACATCAGTTCTAAGTCATAGAACTGCTTTTA